>NW_010430859.1:2554-4762 GCF_000710305.1 Buceros rhinoceros silvestris
GGAATGCTGAAGCCTACATGCAAAAACAGGATATAGTGCTCCTTGACCCAAGGGTGGATACAGTGCAAACTAATACATGGAGACTTACGAACCTGAATCTCTGGTAGCACGAGCATCTCAAGAACCAGGCAGAAGAGTCATGCTATGTAGCCTTTCACTACGGTGAAATGACAATAGGAACTGAAAATTTCAGGCTGCCAACATTACACGTATTTACTTCAAGGTCAGGTTGGATGGGGCTCTGAGCAACCAGATCTCATTGAAAATGTTTCTGCTCATTGCAGGGCAGCCGGACTAGATGATCTTTGGACATTCCTTCGAAGCCAAACCATTCTATGATTCTGTGATTCTACTGCATGATGTGCTATGTGTTTTTTAAATAATTATTCTACTTACTAGCATATCTCACAGAATTAATTCAGATCACCTTGGATTTCCTTAGCTATTGCCATTGAGTGAACTGAGTGTCACTTTTACCCTCTGTAGTCTGTCATGTCATTTAGACTTCCCCTACTTTTACATTTCTGTATTTTAGTAATAATAAATTACGAATCAGAGCATTTCCCTCCCTTATTTTTGCCCCTCCGTAACTATTTCTGTTTCCTGGGATGCCTAGACTATTCACAATAAAGTTGAAAATACTGAGAAATTACACCATAAAATACTCAGGCCTGACAAAAGTCAGCAATACACAGCCACTTAGGTAGCTAAGATTCAGTCACAGTTTTTCTTTTTTCATATTTTACCTATTTTTATGCTACCAACAATGTTAAGAGAGCTGAGTTAGCTGATGAAAGAGAGATGCTCTGAATTGCTCTTGTATTTCATAAGTACAAGGTTGTGGATGGAGAGCATGCAAGTGATGTACTATAAAGTGAACTCATTGCAGTTCAGAAGACATTAGGTTATTTTTCACTTCTCCTTTGATAATTTCACTACGAGGACTTAAAGAGCCAGTAGATATGGCTCACTGTACAATTTTGGCAGCTTGCATTGCAGATGTTTTAATTATACATCTATGAAGACTGGAACAAGCACTGAAAGAATTAGTTGAGAGTAGTTTTTCCTTTATCCTTCCAGGAGAGAGAAAAGGGAAACGGAAATCACAACCATCTCACAATAAAAATCAAGTTTTTCATTAAGTAACTGAGTGTAGATTATTATTGAAACCTAATTGGTTAAAGTGTTTTCATTATTAGTTATGTCCTGGACCTACCACTTATTTGCCCGCCCAAAGATAGTCTCTATCACTAGCTAACAGACTAACCTTACAAATTTACCAGCCTATGTCAGTCAGAGAGGACTACAGATAACAGCTCTGCACGATGTCTTCACCTGTGTCAGGAGGAAGTGTGAATAACAGAAATATCTGAAAATTTGGTTACTTATGCTCTCCCCCTGGAGCGACCAGAGAAAGCCCAGCAGCACCAGTAGTGATGCTGGCTTTGAAGTGGGGCAGTCGCACACTGGCAGCTGGCTGAGCAGATTTACTTCTTTTGTGCAAAGAAGTTCTCTCTCCCTCTTGCACCTCTGTGGGAGGCATTTAAAGAGTAGATAATTCTGTTTGGGGATTTTCCTCCCACTGCTGAAAACTACATACTGTATCAATAAGAAAACGTGGTTGTGTTCACTAATGACAAACCCAGAATTCCTTCTAATAAATCAAGAGTGATACATAATATTGAGAAGATTCAGTGCATGCAGTCTGGAAATGCCGGGGGATATCAAATAATGACTATAAGAGGAACAAAATAAAATAAGAGTATCTAGAAATGTTTCAGAATTTTGTCCAATATTGCGTTGAGTTTTAAAGTTGAACAAGGAAAACCACCAAACCCTAAAATAAAAAATAATTAAAAAAAAAATCCACCTCTGTTTCAAGGAAAGCCGGCATTAGCTCTTAAAATTTGCTTTGAGCTGACACCCGCATAAAAAAACAGTAAATGAACATGAGCACACATGCACATACAGACACACAGACAAATAAGGAAACACCTGAACATATATGCATGAGCGGACTTAGGTTACAGACCACTCTGCATCTCACTGATATCCTTCTGAAGATTTGTATCATGGAACCAACAGCAAGACAGGGACCCTAATTTGATACTATTTTTATGACAGAGTCAGCTTTTATAAGACTGTGTCTAGTAACACTAATGGCTTCTTTCTCTTTCCCCTCCCTTCTCCTTCAACAGAAAAATATTT
>NW_010430859.1:4857-12243 GCF_000710305.1 Buceros rhinoceros silvestris
AGGGAAAGACTGCAAAAAGGAAAGAAAATCAGTTATTTGTCGCTGTTATAACACAGTCCTCAATAGGTTTAGGGTTTGAAAGGCACATACCTAAGGGAAAGGGACAAGTTTAAACACGGACTTTTTAAAAGTTTGCTAGCCTCTATCTCCAAGTATTTGTCTTTGAGTCAGTCTCTGAAGTTTCCATACGTCATTATCTGGCAAAGTTGTATCACTTTTGCAGCTGCCTCCTGCACTTTATTTTTCTTGTTAATGCATTTTCACAACAAGGACTATGTCATGGTACATAGGACTCATATACGGAATGTTCTTTGATGTTACTGGTTCTGGGTGTATATCAGTCATTACATATTTCTATTTAGAGTTACTCCAACAGATGAAGAAATGTTGTTACAACAGACTAGCTGTTGGATCTCTTTAATTTATTTCAGCTTTATTCATGGTTTGATCTAGTTTTTTCAAATTCCAGAGTGATGTGACATCATGATGTTGAAATCGATTCATAACTACAAAACCAATAATCATGCAATGTTATTTCAGTTCTTTCGTAAGACAGGCTCATTACAGAAAAGATGTAATAATAATAATAATAAAACCTTGCTTCCTTAAAGATCACTTCTTAACACCTTCTTTAGCCTCCTACAAATATCTCCCCATTAAGTTGTTTTTGAAGCACAGCTTGAAGGTCAAGGAGCATATGTGAACTACAAGTTTGGGCATCAGAAGTAGCTAGTCAATGGCATATTAGACCTCTATAGAAGGCAATTTTCGATGCTTGTGCTCTGAAAAATACAGTAAATTAACTCACATAAACCATAGTACATTTACATGTGTGACTGAAAATACTTCCGGTAACCAAGCTATCTTTTTTACAGATAAATGACATATTATTCTCCGCACCCTGCAGGTTGCCAGATCTCGAAGCTATTTCAGAGCAAGAGCCATCCTGATTCAGAAGAAAATGCTCCAATAAAATCTGTGAAAGCTCAGTGAATAAATCAATGCTTTTTCAAAGACCTCAAATTAAGAACCCTTTAACACTTATTTTCCTTAGTTATGACCATAGAATATCCAGCCAGCCACCCATTTATCAGAGCACTGGAAGTACCACGGTGCATGGGGTTTCAGAAAAAGCGAGATTCTTTTAAGATCAAAAATGTTACTCTTAGCTTCACTGGAAACTTCATAATGAAGGAGTGCTGAGCAAGGAGACCAGTGAGAAGCACCACTAAATAAGTAGCCTATCTGATGGATTTAAGGCAACATGCATATGAAGCACTATGATTCCCTTGCTTTGGCGGAAACAAGTGGAACATGAAGTAGAGCACTGAGAGTATTGCATCAGCACAGCCCAAAGGAAACTCGGAGAATTGTAACCAGAAGGCAAAACAGGAGTGCAGAGCAAAGCTTGTAAAGATCTGAAAAATGTATACCTCCTTCCTTTGGTTTTAAATTACCTTTAAATTTTTATTTCCTGTGGCTTCTCCTTTCCTCTTGGAGCTTGGTATTCAAACCTCGCAAGTAAATAAGCAAAGCAGCAGTTTTAAAGATTGACGCAATTTCTTTGATAAAGAGCAAGTTGTCGAAATTATGTGCCAAAGCCCTAAGGCAGAAAGGAAAGAGCTTTCAATCATAGTGGTAAATAAAGTCCTTGACACAGTCTGAGTAAAGGGCCCAGCTAGCAAATTTAACATCTGAGTTCTTCATTGTGACAGAAAAATCAAGGAAGACGTACATAATTATTTTTTATCAAAAGCAAACTGACAAAAGCTTTAAGCCTGGTGGGGTTTAACTCCATGTAAAATATTTTATTCAACACAGCCTCACCAGTGTATTACAATGCTTTATATAAAATCAAAATGTTTCATTCATAATCCATAAAAAATAAAACCAGGTTTGATTAGAGAAGAATCTGTAAACAGTTTTGATGCTACAAAGATGTGACTTGCATTACCGCAATACAGGCTAGTGCAGCTTCCTGCAACACAGATTGAAAAGAAAGGTAGTATAGTTGTAGCTGCCATGGTCACAGTGGATCTTACAGTCCCAGGTTTGAAGTAAATGGTCGAAGGGCTACCTCCATGCCTGCATGCCATGCTGTCGGTCCTGTAGGACACCCCTTCTGTCATGCCCTGATGAGCAGGTGTGACACAGGGAGAATGGATTTGGCTTTTGTCACATGCAGAGCCATGGACCCTGCATAGGTACGCTTTTTTAATGGCACAAATCTTTCTATGCTGAACTTCTAATTCAGGTTGTACGGAGCTGATCCCACAATCCAGTACTTAGTCTGCGAAATACTGGGGTCAGTAATTCCATCTTAATGTCTGTAATGAAATACTACATGTTGATCTTCTATGCTATTACAGGGTAAATATTAACTAAAGAAGTTCCTTATCAACTTCTACTGCATGCCAATAATCGGTATCATTCAGGTAAAAGCTGTAAGGTATTCCTGCAAGGACCGTGGTAAATTCAAAGAGAATCCTGAAGAATCCCTACTTGGTATGCACATGAGCATACACAAACAGATTAATTTGTTTATAACATGGAATCCAATTTCAAATTTACTTTTTGTTTGTCTGGACTATTTTTAACAGATGCTGTTTAGCGAAGGAGCACAGCTGGCAGAAGCTTCCTGCATACCTTGATGCCCATTTTCCTCTTCTGTATATCTTGGCCAGATTTTACAATCAATGTCACTATCACACAGAACAGGTAAGGAACAGCCAAAGCAAGTGATTTAACATTACATAAGCTCTCACAACAAGGAAATACAGCCTGATATTCACCACAGCCATCTTCAGCCCTAGGAATTTTGCTTTCCATTATGAAGAGCGATCTTTTATTTCCACTAACAGCTGAGACCTCGCATTTCCGAACCAGCCACTTCATGCATCTATCACTTGAATAAGAGTGGTGAATCCACCCTTCTGAAGGCAAAACTTCTACTGAAGTAAAATAAAAACATAACTGAGATATTTTGTAAGTACCAAAAAGAGATCTGAAGCTTTGTGTATTTTCCTCAGATGCAAGATGAAATTCTGAAAGTTCCAGTCTTGGCTGTAATGAAAGGGGTTTCAACCATTAAATTGTATTCTGTTGTTTCCCATTTCCTGATTACAGTAGAAATGCTTTAAAGATTATTAGAATTTTTTTTAAAAAACCCAGAAATCAGGGATTTCAAACAGTGGTTATTCTTTGGCTTACATCAGGGAATAACTGCAAGCAAAATTTTCATGCAGACTAGGTATAAAACTATGTATTTCATTTGTTTTTTCAAGCAATTAATTAAATATTCTTGTTAAACGTAAATTACTTTTCAATGATAAAAATAATTATGTCTTGAAGATGCAATGATTCCTTTACCCTAAGAGAATAAAAAATATGAAAAATGTCTGATAAAAATACCATTCTCTCTCAAGGACTTGACTTACTGTCTTTGCAGTGAAATGTGGATACTGTTCAACAGACTGTAAGTTTTGGTTCTGCCATTGGGAATTGCCAGTGTTAAATAAAATACTGAAGGGTTTTTCCTGATTACCTCCTGCACAAAACAGTGGAAAGATAATGTAAAATGTGTGGATTGTCAGAACTAATAAATTCAGAAAATTTCTGTCCCTTTGTTCACACTACATAAATTCACAAAATACCAGGAAAAATAAAACTACGTCTGTGCATCCATGTCAGAGCTCCTTTTTTAATGACAGCTCCTGTATCCAGGAATAAGGAATAAGGTTTTATTCAGGTTGGTTGAATGTTTTAAGACTAGTCATTTTCTTTTCATATGGCAGGGCATCATAAGGATGAGTAAGGGCTTCACATTACAGAATTTTCACAGTACAGAATTTCTGGGCAATACTGAACGGTGGCTGCCAGTAAGTGACATCCTGAGACAATGTCACAACAAGTCATACACAGAGAAGTGGGTTGAGTAACTTGTGAGTTTGATTCCTTTTTCCATTGCTTGACAGGTCTGGATGCATCCTCAATCAATAACACAGTCAGACTGAACAAATATCAGAATATATATTGCTGGGAAAATTCTCAAATAACGTTAGACCTACATTTACCAGATTCAAGATGTACGATGTCCTTATATTAATATGGTTGACTGTGTTTAAAATACTAGCAATTTAATTTTGAAACACAAAATTAAATCTTTGTGTCTTTAACAAATGTATACAAATGTCTTGCGTAAATTCATTTGGCTCTCAGTGCTTTTAGAGCTACAGGTCCAGTGCAAAAGGCCATGTCTACTGCTCCACAGAAGGTCCATTCGAACGCCGCTTACAGGAAACTGTTGCTTTTCAGGTGCTACAAACCTACACACTGGAAAACCCCTCCCTGCTAATTCCTCTTTCCTCTCACCCCCCTCCTGCCACAGCATCTTCTTTGTGTAAGCTGAATGTCAGTTCACATGCACGTGCAGAAAAACATGCCTGCTCTTTCATCCACTGTGTCCAGGTCACCTTTACTGTTAGCAAAACAGAGGTAGTAGATTAAGACAACAGTCCTCCTCCTACTGCCTAGGGCAGGGGAAAAAAAGTAAACAGAGACATCTTACTTGATACAACCAGTACAGAAACACTTTGCACAGAAATCCATAAACCTGCCAAAATCCACAGACCAATTTCAATCAAATTTCTTAGGGGACAGAGGTCTCGCAGACACTGTTTTCCCATAAACTTCATCAAATTTGATAGCTGAATTAAATGAACTCAGCACTTCAAATGCAAGAGTTGGAAAGTTTGGTACCTGCCGCTGGAAGGAGCTGTGGCCTGCTAGGCAGGAGACCTGAGCATGTACTTGCTGCCTGGGTTGGTTTCCACCACTCAGAAACCAAGTTTCTTCAGCCCAAGTTCCCCCAGTAACCGCTTAGGGAACATGGTGGGAGACTCCCACTGTCTTGGGAGATCCTAGAATTCTGGGCATGGGCTGAAGGGAAGAAAGAAGAAAGCTGGAAACATCTGAGTCAAGGGGCACTGAAAAGGCAGTGGGGTGCACGGGGTCAACTTCAGCACAGGATATTTTTCTTTGAGGCATTACAGTGGGAAGTACAGAACTGTTTTCTTAGGTTCAGCTGATTTGATTTATAGTTTGTTCCACATCAAAATAAGAGGGTTCTGTCAAAATGCCTTCATTAGAAAAAAAGACAACTAGAGAGTATGATAACCACAGTTACCTGGAATATGGGGAAATATACCCTTAAGTTGTTTACTTGGAATCAGATGGGAAAAGGACCTGATAATTCCTGTGTTCGCATCCCAGCACCTATCAGTTCCTTTTTTGGTTTTAACAAAAAAGTAAATAATCCCCACAGATATTTTTGGTTTTGAGTGTATTTTATAACGCGAAAAAATGCATAGATATTCCCGACAGGTTCTAGCATTATCTTTTCCAAAGACTCTTGGAATTTTGAGGTTAAATTGAGGCTACTGACTTGTTTTTTTCTATCATATAAAGTCATCAAGAAACAATGTGACTTTTCAATAAAGTAAATCTTACAAATCGTAATGACTAAAAAGGAACAGTTGGGAAATGCTGTGGTTTTGGTGTTACAGCATTAGAGAAACTATTTCAAACAATGACCTCCCACAAATGTCCCACAGAATACTTGTCCTCCTGAATGTCCATCCTCTCCACAGCTTTCACTGATATTGTCCAGGAATCTCAGTGATTAGAACCTCACACTGTCTTTCGTAATAAATATAACAATATTTACTGAAAGAACCCCAAACCCAGACTCAAGAACATGCAAAAGTCTCCTCCCCTAACACTTTCCAAATACCACCTTTTAATAATGACCTCAGCCTTCTTTAAGTTATTAATAAACATGCAGCTCTGAACGAAGCTTTGCATGCATTCAGGAAGCTTTATGAGCAAAAATCTAGGGATTTGTGAGTCTTGTATTTTCCCTTCCATTCTAATAATAACAGCATCTCTGAAATGTTTGTCATTTATTAGTCATCCTGTCTGAGATTCCATGAAAATATTTCCCCAGTGTTGTTCTAAACTGGCTTTTATCAGAAAAATACAGTATTTTTGGCGAGGTTTTTTTTTGTCTCAGATGAAAACAGGTGCGGCCCACAGTTTCCTAAATGATGAACTGTATTATCGCTAACCTTGTTGATACTTTAAGCTCACTGATGCGAATAAACTGTTTTTCTGGAAATAGCTTTCCTAATTATATATTTTTTAAAAAATCTATTATTCAGGAAGTTGCAAGCTTCAAACACTTTTCCAGTCAATGTTAACACCAACAGACCAACTCCAGTATTTGCCAGGTTTAACTCAGTGACTGTTCTGGTAGGCACTTAAAGAGAGAACATGGATGGGAGAAAAGTTTGGTTGCACATCCTGTAAGAGTTTTACTGCTTCATATTCCTGCAGCCTTATGATTCATATTTCTCTGCATCAGAATGGAGGACATAACTGTAGGACAACCATTTCTCCCTTGGACTGCCTGAACAGGTTGGCCACTGATAACAGCTAATAAGGTTTTTATCTTTCAGAGGATAACCTTACCAACTGTCATAGGAACTGTCATTCCAGTGGTGTTGCTCTAAATGGCTGGGAGACTTCAGTAGACATTCCAGAAATGTGCCCTTTTCTTTTTGCCAGACTTACCCAGAAGCTGCAAACTGCATCACATTCTGATTTTTCAAACGGCTCACGAGCATAGGACCGTCCATTAGAAACACCATTTCACTGCAGGTGAATGTGGTCAGCTGACAGAATGAAACACCGGATGCCCTAACGGCATCCTACATACCTGGTTTCACCTCGGTCAAAGCAGACACTGCCAAGAGGGTAGCTGTTTTCTTGGAATTCACATTTGAGAGAATTTAACCTTAAAAAAGAAAAAAAAAAGATATTTTAAAAACATTGTGGACACTAAGTCCTGTGTTGTCGTATTTCTTTGAGTGCTCTGCTGCCATCTCACAACACACAGTAAAAAAGCTAGACAGTAATCCAAGGAGCACTGACATCTACATACCGGATGCAAAGTCTTTTGCCAGAACAACTTCTGGTTGTTACACGAAGTACTGGCAAAAGCACCACATGTATGCCATAGCAATGTGTATATGCATACGTCATCAGGTACTCTACCTCTGAGATTCTCTAGTGCAGGCACAGGACTGGGAAAATATATTTGACCCAGCACTTAAAGTCCTGTGGCAGCTAACGAGAAAGGTCTGAGCAATTCTGTAACTAACTTGTAAATTGACTAAAATGCAAAACAAATGTCAAATGATCCATTTGTCCTAAAGGCATAATGTGAACCTGTCCCTATATACATATAAATATTAAAATAAAGTCTGCTAAGTCAATAAGCACACATTGCTTCTTCACCGCTCTTTGTTAACTGCCCACTTGTCCAAG
>NW_010430859.1:12269-31578 GCF_000710305.1 Buceros rhinoceros silvestris
CATTGCTTCTGAACCGCGCTTTGATGAATGAACACTTGTCCAAGAGAAGGACAAACACAGAAGTGGAGTCTATAGTCATGTTCTATTTTGTTAATGATCCAATCAGCTTAATTATTCAAGACACACTAATAGATGGTCTTCCTGGCATATTACAGTCATCTAGGGAAGAAGTAAGCATTAGCATTTCTGGTGATTACACTAAGCAGCTACTGACTATGTTTTATATCAATGCGGTTTTGTCAAAGAGTGAGTGGGTGCTCTGCGATTGCCAAAGAATTGCTTGAGACTGGTGGAAATGTAAGAAAAGCGTACATATTGTACACCCCCATCATTCCTCCACAATGAATGACATGTTATCCTTTGCTTTTGGCAAAGTGCCCAGGCAGAATTTCCAAGTAAGACACTCCCTGTGAACTCAGAAATCATAGAGGGTTTAGTTGTTACAAATTCTCTTTTTATATGTTTAAAATATGTATATTGGAATCAGTGAAGAATGAATAGGGGAATTCTGAACACAAGGAGTTTTAAATACTTCCAGAACTATTGTTCTATCTTCTGTCCATATATACAAGAAATTCATGTACACACTGATTGTTTTTGCTAAGAACAAAGTACTGTGGACAAAATTTCTTTCTGATGTGCATGGGTTATAATACGCCTATACAGGGCCCATTTATTCTTTGAATCATCAAAACTGTTTCCTGAAGCAACAGATAATTCTGACTACTATATGCATAATCCTATCTGGATAACTCCACTATTACATCTGAGTGATAAAATACATATGATAGAGATGTCCGTACATCATCACACAAAACAAAGAAGCAGAAATTATTGGGGGAAGTTCTATGCTATCATAGTTCATGGGAACTTCAGATAGTTTGTTCTACTGTCTAGAAACACAAAAGCCCACATAACAGTATTTTGACTAGCCCTTTAGTCATTCAAGTATGCAGAAAAACTCAATTTCCATTGCAGGTAAGGGAGAGGCACAAAAGATCTTTTCAGTTTTTACAAACCAAAGTCTCTCTCAGGCATTTAACATAAAGAAGGAGAGTGGGGGCATGCTGAGGGTAGTACAGTATGACTGCCAGCTGGTACGCAACTGTCAGCTGGCCAGCTTATCATGCAGGAAAGTGTGTGCACTCAAGTCGGTCTATAGGTAAGCTGAAATCAGCCATGTATCAAGATTCCATGCCTTAGTCTTACAGCCTCTCCTCATAGATCAAAATACTACTACACAGGCTTTACTAGGTTACTCAGGATTTCAGTTCCCCAAAACAAAGCAAATTTAAAGATTAACGTAGAACCTGAACTCTTGTCTTCTTGACATTTCCATTAAGTGTAAAAAATATATTACCTAATACTGCACGTTTACGGTCACTTTCAGGAAGCGTACTGGGTCTTCCCTTGGTAACTCTGGCAACAGCCTTGCTGATTCAACAGGGACGTTAAATGCAAACTTTATACTGTGAAACCAATGAAATTGGTTGTATTTTATGACTTGTGAGGAGCCCACATGTTAAGCTGTTTGACGTAACACTCACAGAGTTAAAGAGGAATCTTCTACTTTGTAAGAAGCGTCTCTTTTTTCCCTGCCAGAACAAAACGTTCAAATGAAAACATTCTTAATAGCTTAGCAGGAATTTTGATGACAGAAGGTCCACAGTAGCTAAACCAGGATTGAAAACCTGTTATATTGGGATGGGGGGTGGGTGGGGGGGAGCAGTTTACAACTAATTTTGCAGCAAATACAAAGATTTGGGTGGTTTTCGTTTTGTTACGATGAATCTATTTTAAAGGATTTTAGAATAGAAACTCTTTTAAAGATGCTTCTCACTTTCCAGAAAACTGATTACATTTCATTCTTTCCACCAAATGTGTCACATTTTGAGGTGAATTGTAGGTACCACATTGGATTGCTTTAGTCATAGCATGCTATGGCTCGTTGTGATATGACAACACATGAAAAACGAAGCTAACAGCATTTGACGTGCCAGATCACCTCTATCCTGTTGCATTTCAGAGATTTTATTTTAGTTTTTACTCCTACACGGTACATAGGATCATGATTCGTTCCTAGGCTTGCAGGTTGGAAGGGACCTCAGAAGATGGAGAAACAGGAGAAAACACTATAAATGATGTCTACTCATGTTCTTGCATTATCCTGGAGAAATGGGCCAGATTGTGGAAAACTGTCTGATTTTACTTATTCAAGAGGTTCACTTGAAGGCAAGGAATGTGAAATGACATGTACTCAGATTGCTTAGGTAGAAATCCAGAATTTTTTCTTTTGTCTTTTTTTTTTTAATATAGCAGCATGATGGACATTATAATAAAAATTAAGTTTATCTGAAAAAATCAGATTATCTTTCTGAAAATTAAAAGGATATGGTCTGTCCCCATAGGTCTCTGATATGTTTGTAGCTTTGGGTACTTAACAAATTAGTCATATTAATCACATGACTCTCCAGAGACTTGTTTTTCCCATCAGTTAAAAAGGAGTGTAAAGATACATGGGTTTGTATTTTAAGAAATTATTTCACCAAGTGAGATAATGACCCAGTTTAAATGGGGCCTGGAAGAAAATGTGATCTCATTGTGGATGAGTGTTAAATCTTGAAGGACATCCTGAGAAATTTTAAAATTGACAGTAAGCAAAATAAAGTTATAAAAATGACAGTTGTAAATAATGCAAATTGTCAAGGGTCCTCAAACCAGGACATGAATACAAATTCTTCCTGTGCTTGGGTGAAAGAGAGGCCAGCAGGCAAAAGGATGTCAGGAAGGAGAATCTCTAAAACTAGTGTTGTGTCCTATCCATCAGTTTTCCCACGTGATCCTAGGCCTCCTGTGAATTTTGGAAAGTGAGAGAAAATTAATACTGTCAGTAAGATCCTGTAGATGAAAGAGGAACAAGAAGGAATTTCAGACCATAGACCCCTGGCAGGATGATGTTTTCACCAAGTTTAGACATGTGGTTCATTTTGCCAGGAAGAGCAAAACTCTCAAAATAACCACTTTTACTATGTCCCTTTTTACGCGTACGAGTTACAAAGCATCTCAGCAGCACGCAAATCCACGCCTTAGTGTAAAACTAAAATATTTGTGATTGCAAACCACTTAAAACCTTCTCACAGAGTTAGAATGGTGATATAATGTTAATAATTTAGATTCTCAACTTTCCTTTCTTGCCATTGCATCCTCATTGGATTTTCCCCCAAAATACATTATTTTAAAATGTGCGGATGGTTTTAAACCTAACATAGCACTTATAGATGGGGGATGGGCTTTGTTTCCCACCCCCCCGAACTTCCCTCCTTCTACTCACACTTGTGCTTTCACTGAACTGAACAGGCTGAAAAAGCATTTTTACTGGACAAATATAGAGTTAAATACCGGTGCCTATTAAAGCCAATATTGAAAATGCTACAGGTATTAACAAAGTACTTAACTTATCCCTATTTATGTTCAATTCAATTGGAAATGTTCTGGCTATTTTCAATGGGACCAGATTCAAAGTTGCGATTCCGAGATTCTGGAAGTCCTGTAGTGCTGCTTAGAAAACAGCGTAAGGTTCTGTGGACTTCCATTTTCAACTCTGCAAGTACAAAAGTTGGTCATGTGGTTAACATTGAACGTGTTTGTCTCCTGTAAAATGTTTCCTTCCTGAATTTTTTTGAATAAATATTGTACTTACAATTTCCGAAGAAACGAGCAGCTGTGTCTCCCTTAGCAGTTAATATAGGTCAATAGGAGGAGATCAATAAAGCTGAACAGCTGAGGTCGGTACTTGGCACATCAGAGCTGTTTTATGTTGGACATCATGCAATTGCATGCCTAGTTGTAGCTGGAGTGCATTACATAGGCTGCAGGTTGCATCTTCCAGTTTTATTTTACCCCAAAGAGGTTCATTGCCTATGGTCCAAGATTGCTGAGAGATGTGAGCCAAGGCTCAGCAGGGGGAAACGAGCAAGAGGTGTGTTTCAAACACACGCTCCTGATCCAAGACCAAACGTTAATACCAAGCTTCCCAGGTGTGTCCCTATTAACTTTATTACACTGGCAAGTAATTAACTAATTTCATTATACTGTTTGTAAGCAATTTGATCCTAGGAGAGGGAAAAGGCTCCTAGTGTCAGCATGTAAAGTAATAAGACTAAACAGTGTAATTGCTTTTCAGGGTGCTTGTAGAACAGAATTGATTTTATAGATCTGAAGCATTTGAATTTTCTCTCCCACAATGATATCAAGTTTCATCAATGTATTACTTACGGGAAACAAAAAACAAACAAAACCAGTCACTAGAATAAAGAAAAAAGGTGATTTTTTAATTTGGATCTCCCTTTTTAGGGAGATCCTTTGCTTATTTACAATTTTAGTTTTCTGTATTTATTTAAATATCAACAGTCTACTTATACACTGGAAAATGCATTCTTTAGTTATTTAAGTTCCTACTACATCTGGAAAAAATATACAAATATATAATTTTTTTTTGCTTATTTACAATTTTAGTTTTCTATACTTATTTAAATATCAACAGTCTACTTATACACTGGAAAATGCATTCTTTAGTTATTTAAGTTCCTACTACATCTGGAAAAAATATACAAATATATAATTTTTTTTCATTATTCTTATACTGACACCCTGTTTTGCCTATTTTTTAGGTTTACAGACACACTTGTAAGAGGAAACAGAGAAAATACATGTTATCAATGAAACAGATATTCAAAGAGAGCTAGTTAACTAATTAAGCTTGTAGAATTGCAAAGTACATGCTTGAAAAATAAAGAATTGGTTAAATGGGGATTGAAGATCTTAATAGAGAGTGAAAGATATTGGAATGGAAGAAAGGACAGATTCAAAGAAAAGGGGATGTGACATGGAAGTGGAAGAAAAAATGAAAGTAACGATAAAACGAGCTCAAGTAGATTGTCTGAAAGAAGCTAAAATAAAGCGCTTGGCCAATTTAGTGAAAAAACAATACGAAAAAAAGAGCTGGGACATCTTTTCAGTACAGACAGCCTGGAGCCTGGAGCTAATTGAGGTTTATGACTTGAATATAAATGAACACTTTGTTTCAGTTTTCCATAAGGACTGTGGCATCCAGTGCAGTGTCAAAGGTGTGGGGGCAAATAGTCTGACAATACTGAAAATGAAATTACATCAACAGTAAGATCAAAATGCGAAGATTTTACCTTGTCTGACTACATCACACAATCTCCATACCAGGACACTAGAAGAACTGAATATAATTTTAAATCACGTGTTAAGGCTATTAATACACCTATCAGATCAGGAACTAGGCAGAGTTAATGAACAGCAAGCACAGTAATAACAGCTGAAAAAAAGAAATGTGATCCAGGCAGCAGTATGTCTGATAATGTGACCTTAGCGATAGAAAATACTGAGATACGTTGTGTGCAGAAACGTTAATTATAGATATAGAAGTAAACAGAAAAAAAGATCAAATACTTCGTTGATCTTTCATTGTTGTGACAGACTAATCATGGACCTTTGATAACTAAGCAAGTGCACATCCATTCTAGCTGTTCTGCTGCTAAAAGAGGAGGATGGCATAGAGATGACAACCACTTCTGTTACCATTAGGTTGGCAGGTTACTAACAGAGTTTCATGCAGACTGAGAGCCCTGAGAGGATCCCATCTCTGGAAGGTCTGACTGCCAGGGGTCAGAGACTACTTCGAGACAGCACATCTGAGAGCTGTCCCTTTTCCTTTGGTGACCTTGGGCAGCCCAGCAATCACTGGACTGTCTAGTTGCCCTCACCAGACCTGCTTGTCTCATTTGGGTACTTTGTAACGGTACTACCACGAGGAAGCCACCGCCTCTGCTGGCTCCTGTTTCATCTTCCCTTGCAGGTAGTGAGTTCCCTTTGCTCTCTGACACCTGGCAGCAATCCCCATGTTCCTAGAGCGCAGAGCCCTACTCTCCTGCTTATCTTCCCAGCCTTCATCTGGATCAGGAAACCCGTTGTCTTGGAAACACTACAGCCAACCCTGACATCAGAATTAAATCCATCATCAATTTTTTCCCCTGTCTGTGAATACCCATTAGAAAAATCCACTACCCATGCTGGTTCCTCTAGCATTTGCAATAGAAAATCATCTCAAACACAGCTGAAAGTGATCATTTATGCAGGCTAGGTTATTTTTCAAAGAAAAACCACTAAGTATCTGAGAAGTATTTTTGCTTTGGTATGTATTAAAACACTAATAAAAGAGGGAGGAAAAACCACAAACAGATACATTATGAAAAAAGTTAAATTGCAGGATTCAGTGACCCAGAGATTGAGCTTTCTATTTTAGAGATTTCCCTGGAGATTTAAATAAGGATTTGATACTAAAAATTGCACAAAAATGAATAAAAGCATCAATAAATCACACGCATAGATAGATAGAGTTGTACTTTAATCTCAGAATTCTGGTAACTATTTTTTCTTATTGTCTTTACATATTTGATCTGTATTTTGCTTTCCAAACCTATGTTGTTTGATGAATTATCAGTCAGTTGGCTTCTAAATAATAGCAATGTTTCATCAAGCAGTATACCATAACTGTAAGTATTAGTAAGATTTCATGGGTGAATTTTAGTCATTACAGGTGCAGATCATTACTATATCAGGAGAATATCCCAAAGATAACAAGTTAATGCAACCTGAATCATGCCTAGAGTGTATACTCCATGAGGCACTGATCTAGGACTCGAGAGTATTTATAAGGCTGAAATATTTTCCATGTTCATTAAAGCAGTCGGAACCTGACCGCTGATTATATAAAACCTAAGGTCTCTATAAAAGACAAAAAATTTACATCTGCTGCTAGTTTTAATCTTTTCCTCCATGCTGTAATTGCACTGAAATAGAGCCAAGCTTAGAGAAACAGAAAAGTAACCACTCTCTGAAATAGTGGGAGTTTTAAAGAAGTTATGGCTGAAGTAGGCTAATGTGATCCGTGACACTGAATTTCTAGAAAAAATAGGGCAGTAGCATAGTAAGGGGAAAAGAATGCATATGGAAGAAGAAAAGCATGAGCAATCAAAATGAGTGAATTGTAAGTAAAGACCAGGGACCATTTCTTGTGGTTTGTGCTATAAGATTAAGACAAATATCAGTAGCGTTTCAGGTTAGTTTGAGCAAGACTGTATTAATTTCCTCAGTCATTCAGAGCCTCTCCTGGGACGCAGTACAATATACCGTTGGGAATGCAGTTTCAGTTCTACATCAAGCATGAAAAACTACTTATGTTTTGAATATAAGATGTTTAAAAGGTCAGGTATTAAATTCTTTCCAGCGAAAATTTCACATCAAACCATTTTTCAGGCAATAACTTCCTTGTAAAGGTCTATCTTTGACTTACTTTCTTTCACTATAACATATGTTGGAGAAGTGTTTATGAAATGTCACTTAGCAAATATGCAAAAGAATGTAAAGGCTTAATCATCTCGATTTGTATATGCTTTTCCTTGGAGTACGTCTGAAATTCAAACAGTTACCTTTCTTGTCAACCGTTTAATGAAAATGAATTCTGGGGAGTTCTGTGGCCTACCTATTAGCATTCTACTCCCAAAATCATTCAGCTGAAAATAAGTAGAGATTATTTCCAAACTGCAGTATTTGGTGAGTAGCAGCTACCTCAGAGAAACTGCACTTTTTTGGATGTATTGTAGCGATACATTATCAGGGCAAAACCGTTCAAGCATCGTTCTGGAGACAGCTATTCCATATGGCTGATTTCTTAATGCTGTTTAACATTCTCATTTTTTATAAGAGAGCCAGATGGAAAAATAGAGAAAGCACATTTGTCTAGTCACAAAAGTGTCACCCCTTCAAGACCTTTTTGACTTTTTTTATTTCCAGTAAAATTGTGCTTTGTATGACAAAATACGTATTGTAATAATGAGAGCAAGTGGGCACTGAAGTTATGCAAGTGGGCATGAAGGTTAAAACAGTGCCCAACAACTAAGTGATTTGGGGCGGGGGGGGGCGCGGGGTGCACTGGAAAAACATATAAAAGGTTTTGTGGAATAAGTTGTACACAATCATAGAATGATTTGTATTACAAAAGACCTTTAAAATCGAGTCCAACCGTAAACCTAACTCTGCCAAGTCCGCTGCTAAACCATGTCCATAAACACCAGATATACACACCTTTTAAATACCTCAAAGGATGGTGGCAGTTCTATATTAACAGTTAAAATGACTGTGGTAGAGCTAAGAATTTTTAATTTTTCTGGTCAATGACTTTTCTCTAATTATCTTTAGTTTACACTAAATAACTGCTAAACAAGATCAGGTCCTAAGCAAAAGAATTATATTTTCTTTGAAAAGGCAATAGGAGAGGTGGTAAAATGTGGGGAAATACGTATTTTTCTTCTTGATGTCTTTATCAAATAAAGAAAATTATCAAATAAAGACAATTATCAAATAAGACAGTTTAATCAAAAAAATCACACTTCTTATTCAAGTGACTTAACTGTATTAACCACCTCATCATAACACCAATACAAGCTGTACAGTTTTATCAAAGTTAGTCCCAAGTGCCCTTCCATCCAAAATTCGTTATCTCGTAAACCCTTATTGAGGTGAGAAAAGGGCAGGAATAGGTGCAGCTATGAACAGTAATTTTATTCACTACATATTTTAATGCACAAGAGGAATAATCGATTCTTTCTGAGAAACAAACCTTGTTTTTGCAGAATAACATCATCAAAATTGTGACCAAGACACTAAGGCATAGCCCTGGTAATATCTTACGGCATTGTCATCCTGTCTGCTATCAGACCCTCTGGCAAAATACCACAACCCTAAAAGTTTAGGAAAAATGTACGCAAGATTTTTTTATCTCTTCCTTTGGAGCAATCTAATCATGGATTAACCTGCCATTCATTAGCAGTCCATCTCCAAAAATGCTTTATACCTGCTACAAATGTGTACCATACTTGGGATCCCGAAGCCACTGGCTAAAAAAATATTAGAGCCCTGTGGGGAAAATACATTTTCCAGATAATTATTCCTTTAAGGACTTCCAAAAATTTATTACTCAAGTCAGGAAAAAAATCATGGTGTAAGCCTCCTGTACAAATATAAACTGCTATAGATAGGACATATATATATAGTAAGTGTACTCTGCTATTCTTTCAGTAAAGATATAGTGCTCTTCACTTTAATAGATCTTCTTGGGTAGCAGCAAGATAGAAGAGATGGAGTTATTCTGCCAGACGCAGAAATGGTGTGAGGACTGCAAATCTATGCACTCTGTAATTTATGATCTGCTGCCTAGAGCAGGCTGGATTCTTCAAGAAGGTATTCCTGTCTCAAGGTATTTTGTAACTTTGGAAAGATTCCTTGAACTTCATAAAAAATTTGAGTGTCTGCCCCTCAGAGAGCAGTATTTTTTTAAGGTATTTGCATGTTCTCATCCTTAGAATTTTCATTCTCTTGTTTAACATCTCTTATTTAACATAAGAGTTATAGAAAACTGCTTTTTTTTGTTTGGTTTTTTTTTTTTTGGTTGGGGTTTCATAGCAATTGGAGGAGGAAAATAAGCCCTGGGATGTTATTTAAATAGGGTTGTTTGGTTTTGTTTGGGGTTTCTTTGTTGTCTTGGTGACTTTTCCAAAGCTTGCATGGGATCTTATGAGATAGTGGAAAAACTGTAAAGCAGCATTATGATTCATCATGGAAAAAAGAAGACAGTTCATCCTGCATAGATGAAGAAAACAGTAGACTTCAGTTTTCAACAAGAACTTCACACACACATACTTTCTAATAAGTGTTTCTTAACCAACTATCCTAATTCTTCACCACTCTAAATAGAAAGTAAAAAAAAAACAAAAACGGTACTCCCACGATATCTAGGTTTTAGTACTTGGTATTTTCAAGGAGAATATAGCAATGACAGTTTTAAATTTACTGAGGTGCCTATAATAATTGCAACTTTCCTGAAATGATCAGCTGACAATAAGTCAGAAAAAAATGAGAACAGTTCTGTCTCCTATCTCAAGCAGAACGAAAGGGTAGGAGGAAGTCTTAAGTTCAAAATTATTGCCTTTAAAGGTATGTGTTGTCTAGTACATAGCAGAAGGCACTTGAAAAATACCAGGTTGGTATTTCAAAAAGAGCTAAAAACGTGAAGTGGTGAGTTTTTACTGACAAGGAACTGACCAAAGTCAAGACCTTGTTCCATAGGAAGCGTAGGAACCCTTACAGACATGCGTCTGTGTAAAATAAGAAATTGTGCATAATGCTGCTGTTCTGTGCAAAGAGGATGTTAATCCAGATACCCACATATCAAAATTTGTCTTCAGGCTCATTTCTCATGGGATGCACATACACATATGCAGATATGTGTATATACATATATTCACACACACGAGAACCATTTCTGAGCTCACAAGAAACTGTCCTTATGGTTTTAAATCTTTACCATGAACGTCAGGGTGTTTTGCATCTTTGCAACAGATGAAAGGGGAAAGAGATGTGGTTCTCCATTTCAGAGCACAAAATATCGGCAGGAAAAGTAAAGGAACATTTTGTGACAGTTTATTTTTGCTGCATGAGAGTGAAAATGGTGTGAGAAAGAACTGACTAATGTATTTTTCACAAAACCCCATCTTGCAAAAATTCAATGACACAAACTTACAGAACTGATCTACAGAAATACTTTCATGGAGATTTGTAGGGCTGGACCCAAAAAGACACAAGATACTTACAGGGGAGAAAAAAAACAAAGACCCTGTGCACTCTGTAAGGTGCTCACTGACTTGGACCATGTAGGTGTGCATACCTACACAGAAAGGATTAGATACCTACGCCAGAGAAGGCAGGCTGTGAACAGGACTAGAGCTTGGGAAACAAAATGTGAATTCCAGAAAATGAAAATTTTCTATACAATTCCATCGAAACTTAGTTGTACCTCTCTTGTTGGTTCATGACCTACCCTAATACTAAAGAATCCCAAAGTTTTTTGGTATATTCTACAGACTCTTCTGTCTCTGCTCTCTCTGGTTCTGCCATGGGACCCCAAGCTAGCAGGAAGCTAGCATGCCCGCTACTTTGATTCCTCTGAAATGACATTCTTATCTCTCTTGAGAAAGAGAGTACAAAGGCAAAATGACAAGTTTTCAAAATCTCAAATATGTTTTGCGTATCAGAAAATTCCCTTTTAGGACACCTCTGAAGAGAGCTGGCACAAGTTTCTGTGCCATTCTCACTATAATAGAAAGTTTAAGTGTAAGAGAAAATTAATTCCCTGTTGTATAAATTTTGCACAGTAAATATTGCAACATTTTGTAAACAAACAAACAACCCTACAAGATTATTCAGAATAAGAAATGTTGACCAAAATTATCATATTGAAACCAGAAATTTCTGTTGCTGTTTAGGGGAGTTGTAATTTCAGTATCTTGTCTCTAATCTCATTCCAGGTTAGATTTTTTGGCTTGATTATACTTTTATCATAGTAGGTGGGGTGACTCTTAAGAAATTAATCAGGATACTTATAATACAGTTATAATACTGTATACCTACCCTGTATAAAGTTTGTGCCTCTATAAATTGGTGCTAGAGAGTATATAAAAAAAGACATGGGATTCAGAATATTTTGGACCTGGTTCGTCTTGATCTTGGTCCCCTGGAATACACAGCGTTCCCAGGATTCTGCATGTATGCCGTGTGTCCCCAAGGATATATGACACTCCTAAGATTCTGTATGTCTACTGTATGACAATGGCCACCAGGAAAGGAGACTGTCTCCATCAGAGGACAAAGTATTGGAATTCTGTCCTGCCATTCCACTCAACATTTGCTTTACTGTTAAATTTAACAGAAATCAGCAGCCCTGACATTGTCGCTTTACCTCTTCACATTCTAATCAGTCGTCTCTTATGGGTGAAGTGTGTTAGTAGAAGAGTAACTGTACAGGCCACCTACCTGATGGGGAGGAGACGAAATGCAGGATGGGCTTTGCAGATCATGCCAGCAAGTGGACGGGGAACTAATCCAGGCATGTTCCTTCACAGCATAAACCGCTCTCCTGATCAGATCATCTCCTGAGCAAAGATGTAACAAGCCAAGATATCATGTACTCCTTGCATGGGCAGATATAAAGATCTCTTCCCATACATGCACTCAGCAGTAGTCACACCTTGAAAGTGGATATTGTCATTCTCTTCAGCCTGCTTTACAGTGGTTTCCTATCGCTTTGTATGGTTAGAGGACATTCGTAAGTAAATGGACATAGGAAAGTGGAAAACTAGGAGCAGATGACAAAACTGTTTGAGCATATGTTCCAAGAATGCAGCAACCTTTTACTCTCTGCAAACACACAAAATGAGTCAGAATGCCTACATTACGGTGGGGTTTTTTTAAATAGAAGGAAAGAAAATGTTGTTACAACAAATATTTAGCAAACTGCTGCAATGTACTTTAAATTCTCTGAATGCTCAGTTTTAATGCGCACAAAGAACGTCTGCAATCATTTGGATACAGGCCTAATCAATTCCAAAACATTAAAGATATTTTTTCCTTTTCATTTTCAGTTACAAATTCCTCTGCATGTGCTTATGGACAGTCTGAAACAAAGCTGTGCAATCTTTCTTGTGCACAACAGACTTCAAACTTGACATTAATCAGAAGAAGATTTGCATCAGTTGTGAGCCTTTGTTCTCAGCACTTTCAGCTCCATTAAAATGAAAAATGATGTGAATATGTACAGTTCCTGACACTGATAATGTTTTACAGTTATCACACATCAAAACAGATGCCAGGCACAATTGTATGTAAGAACTACCGAATTATTTTCTAGATAAGGTAGAGTGACAGCTAGTATAAATAACTAATTATTTCCCTATCTGTCCGACACTGTGATTTTGATTTAGCAAGTTAAAATTCCATTACAGATAGTTTTTTTCTCCCATAATGCATTACTGTAGTATTTTACCAGAACAATAGATTTCACACTTCAAAGGAATTAGTAGTAACAATCTGCGTAAAGTGAAATGGAAATGACTGTTTAAATGGAGTAGATCAGGTCTGCAACAACACTGTACTGATAAAAACTGCCCTGTATCGCCACGGCATTTTCTGCTGAAGAATGGAGACACGGCAAAAAAGAGGAGAACGAGCAGTGTAGTTAATGGTAGAGAACTGTAGGGCACGGGGATTAAAATCGTAAAGGGTTGGTAAAGAAATAAAGGATGTAAATTGAAGATAAGAGACAGAAGCTCGATTTAAAAGTTAGACAAGCAATAATGACCCAATACAAAACAACAAAGAATGAAAAATCAGAATGAGAAAGAGAGCAAAAAGATAGACCAGAGAAAGGGAAATGAGAAAAGTTAGAGGAAACAGAAAAAAGCAATTGGAAAATCAGCGGGATGGGGGGAGGTTGGTGGTGTAGGAAGGCATGGAAAGATGAGGGTAAAAAAGAAATGAGAAGGAATGAGGGGAATGAGCTGGAGAAACAGGCTATAAGTATGAAGGAGAAGGAACAGAACCAAGATGGGTATTAAGGCAGGATAGATATACAGAGACTGCACAAGGGTGATGGATACCTAAGGGAGAAAAGCCAAGGGGAAAAAGAGAGAAAGAGGAAGAGTATGGAAGGGAATACTGGAAAAGACAGTTCTAATGGATAAGTCAGGATGGTTCTCAGCTTGATTTCAGATTTGGCTTTAGACTTCTGCACCTTCTCTGTTGCTTTCTTTTTGTCTTTTTATTGTCTTCTTTTCCCAGTCTAGCAATTATAGATGCAGACTAAACAACGTGGTTTCTTTCTGAATGGCTACAAGGTACTTTATATGACAGCTAACAGGAGGGCTACTTCCAGCAAACGCCTGGTGGGTGATTTGTTTTTCTGTAACAGTTTGCCAGGATGTGGATATTTCAAGTTTTGCCAGAACAGACCGTTCTCTACATTCAGAATGAGAGAAAAGAGTCAAGGCAGATTCTACTCTTCTCATCAAATCGCACTTCTGTTAAATACTCTGTTAACATCTCCTGAGGGTGTTCAGGTAATGTCTTCATCGTTTAAACCAAACTCACCTTTGGTGAGTTTTACATCACCAGAATTCACCACCACAAATCTGAACGTTCAAAGTCTGTAAGCGTCAAATTTGGAGGCTACTTGGGAAAATTACAATAAAATGAAGGAATAATACACCTCCAAATCTTCACCTACTATATGTGATCTTATCACATGTGATAAGAGCTTAAAAATGCTATGTTCCCTGTGGTGGAATTATGGGTTGTCAAAACAATTAGTTACAACTATGTAGGTCAAACCATAAGTTTATTCATTTTTTTTATACAGCCAGTGCATTCTCTTTGTTTTTAATTAAAATTTTGTACCTGAAATTAACTTAATTAGTGTTGTATCGTTGATAGGATTTATAATAACTCATCTCCTTTGGTTTGTATTCTAAGATATGCCTGGTGCAGTTATAATTCCTAATTGCTCTGACATTCTAGTTTACATTTTAGGATTTAAAATTATGGTGTTTTCACCATTTAATATATTGTAATAATTTGTAAGTGGTCCTCCATTATGCATTTACTGAGAAATCTAACATGAAAGTGTCACATTACGTGCTGACTTAGGAGCAACCTACTCAGGGTCCCCTTTTGGATAATCTTCCCCACATTGTGTTATTTCACAACACATCCTTCCTCTTTGTAGGCACTGCATTTGCCAGCTACATTGAAGAGCAACATTTACTTATTGTCCTTAACTCCTCAGTTGGAGTGCTTGGGTTCATTTGATCTTTGTTGGTCTGTCTTCTAGCTATGTGTTTTCAAGCAAAATGCTGAATCACAAAATCATCTGGTTGGAAGAGACCTGTAAGATCATCGAGTCCAACCACGCACCCTGCACTGCCAGGGTCCCTAAACCATGTCCCTCAGCACCATATCCACACGTCTTTTAAACACTTCCAGGAATGGGGACTCCACCACCTCCCTGGGCAGCCTGTTCCAATGCATAATAACCCTCTGTGTCAAGAAATTTTTCCTGGTATCCAACCTAAATTTCCCCTGACGCAACCCAAAGCCAGTTCCTCTCGTCCTGTCATTTGTAACATGGGAGAAGAAACCGACACCCCACCTCACTACAGCCTCCTTTCAAGGGAGTTGTAGAGAGTGATAAGGTCTCCCCTGAGCCTCCTCTTCTCCAGACTAAACAACCTCGGTTCCCTCAGCTGCTCCTCATAAGAGAAGTTCCCTAGTTTTGTTGCCCTTCCCTGGACCTGCTCCAGCACCTCAACGACCTTATGAAAATGAGGGGCCCAAAACTGGACACGGTAGTATGTATTTTGATGGCAATTTATTTCAAGATATAACGGGTAGGCTTTTGGTACATGTGACAAGAATATTCTATTCTGATTTATACTTAATATGGTGAAAGCATATTGCTGTTTTAACTTTAGGGTTGAAGAATTTTAGTTCAGCACAGTAATACAGTAAAAAACACTGGGCAGACACTCTTCAGCTTTAATTTGGTTTTGATTAATGTCTATACAAAGGAGAGTTACTGAACCCCACAAATATATCATAAAATAATATTATCAAAAGAAACCTAGCACTTAGAAGTGAGGACAATCCAGAAATAAATTTGTATTTTTCAAGTGTTAAACTTTCTATAAAGGCTTTAATTTAATCAATGTATGGGATATTTTCCACATAGTGCCTAATCCAGTAAGTATCCCTCTTCACTTGCGCAGGCTATGATGTGCCTGGAGGCAAAGCTATCCACATGAATGAAACATGCTGTCTCATTTGTGGGAGTTGGTAAAGAGCTTTATTCTCCTAACCCTCTTATTCATACAGCATGAGTCAATAGACTAAATGAAGACTGGGAAGTAAGTATGAGGGATGTTCAGGATATTTGGATTGCATAAGCAAATGTGAATCTGTCTGGAACGTCATTCTAAAAGTCTGCTTTACGGATTCTTATGTGGCTATCTATCAGTTCCAAGAATATTTTCTTTCCGAGTGACAGCTATATGCATTTAGCTTGGTCTTTCGTGAGATTTATGCCGAGCTCTATTCTGAATTTTGGTTTTAAATAGGCCAAAATATATAAGTAAAATAACCAAGTACCATCTCCATCCAGATATTCTTTTTTTATTATAACCTTTCCCAAGTTCCATGTCAGTATAACACTGGACTAACTTTATCTCAGAAATTACAATATGTATCCAGTATACTTAAGATTTATTGCAATGACACTGGGTAATTAGTTTTTCCAAGAAATCCACAGATTGTTAAAAAAAAATTACTTTTTCTAACATGAATTTTGGGGAACATTTTTTTCTAGTCTTCCATTCTAAAAATGGGGATTTTGCCTCAAAGGTTAAATATACCTGCATAAACACTCACTTCAGACTGAGAGGAAATTAACCGAATTCATTCAGAATCCTCGTTAAAGAGAAGTAATTACTCAGAATTCAACAGTTTGTCATGGTGCAGAACTGCAAAATTCCCAGTTGCATATATCTGTGTATAAATCAGTTTCAGAATAATTAAAAAGCTCTGCTATCTTAGCTAAAACCCTCTGAGACAAGTTTGAGCCAAAAGCAATATTTGGGTTTTGGGTAAGTTTCTGGCAGATTTTTGTAAGGAAAATTTTAACTGATGCTTTACTACTCTGTAGTTGTGGCTTTCACATAATAGGAATTATCTTGCAAGAAACAATGCATATTTAAAAATCACTATTATTTGCCTTCTCTATGTGATTTCAAGACAATCTGTGGACCACATATCTCACTATTCAGTCATTCATAAGCTTTTGATACTTAAAAACAGTAAGATATGAGGTTTAATTTGTCCAGAATAGTTCTTTCTTCACAACTGATGCATCTCTCTCTCCTGTTCAGGTTCAGAAATACTCTGCTACAGTGAAATATTGTCCCCAGCTTCCTAAGGGAAAGAAGCAGGATGTAAAACCAGGATACAGTGCCAAGCCATTAGTTAGACAGTCTGATGCCATGCTCATGACTTGTTTCCAAAGCACTAACACGAACACATCTTCCCCAGATGCGTCCAGTGAAGGTCTTTCAACCTTCAAACGCTTCAGTTTTCTTCATGAAAAAAAACAAAAAAAAAAAAAGCACTACTCTTTTAAGTAAGATCTATTTATAACGGGACTACATGCTTGGAAAACAGTTCACAGTGAGAGTTTCCAGCATACCTGTGGCTGTCTATATTCTAGGGGAGAATAACACAGAGTGTCCAAAAGATTGTGAGACTGGAGGAGGAAGAGATCAAATACAGGCCACATTTCTAAAGCTTATGTCTGGAAATTTGAACACAGAAATGCTGGGGAATTTTTTTCAGGGCTATATCTCAGCCTATTGAGGAACATGATTAGGACTTGGAATGAATTATGTTCATTATTTTTGCTATAATATGGTTCAAATACAACCTAGTGTAATCAATGTCTCTGTTCAGCTAGCTCTGTGAATCCCTCAGTTTTAATCTGAAGGTTATATTATCCAGAAAACCAGCAATGACTGTTTAAACTGTTTGCTGTCCAATTTGTCAAAAAGAAGATTCACAGGGAAAAGATTTTCATATTCTCCTACCTGGATCAAATGCGTAAAACAGTGTGAATAACTTTAAGATTCCTTATCAGAATCTTGAAAGATCTTCTGACATAGGCTTTGAGATTTCTAAGTCCATTTTTTTTATCCAAAGTCCAAATCAGGGACTCAGTCTTGAAAAGAATGTGCAGAGAAAAATATCTCTCTGAGTCCCATTACTGATTGATAAAATTAGTATATTTAAATTGTAGCAGAAGGACTAATCTTAGTTAAGGCAATGCATACATCCTCTTTTGCTATTTAACCATCTTTCAAGTTTGTTATCCTTCAAGCTTATTATGTTACTAAAGATCTGTAAATAATCCTTTGTTTTGAAAACACTCTCTAGAATCCCTGCCATTACAAAGTCATTACAGCTCCCTGAATGCCTGTAGTGGGGACCAAAACAAGTTTTATCTGCTGAGCTAACCCCATATAAAATCACTGTGTCCTGCAGCTTGATCAGTCTAAGTGACCAGTGTGGACTATCATCCATTTCTCTGCGACTCCTCGAGCGCTTCCATCAGCGCTGCCTCCGGACAATCCTAAACACCCACTGGACTGACTACGTCACTAACGTTGCTGTCCTTGAGCAGGCAGAGGTCACCAGTATTGAGGCCATGTGGCTGAAAACGCAGCTGCGCTGGGCAGGGCACGTCTCCAGGATGGCGGATCACCGCCTCCCTAAGATTGTGTTCTACGGTGAACTCACCACCGGCTGCCACAAGAGAAGAGCCACAAAGAGGAGATATAAGGACTCCTTGAAACAATACCTCAGTCTAGGCCATATTGACCACCATCAGTGGTCCACCCTGGCCTCCAATCGGGAGATTTGGAGACACACCGTACATAACGCTGCTGTCTCCTTTGAGAGCACACGTAGAATCAGTCTTGAGGAGAAAAGACAACGCAGAAAGAACCGTGCCTCGACTGTACCACCCAAGGAGACCTCCCGCTGTGCTTTTTGCAGCTGGACTTGCCTATCCCGCATTGGTCTTTTCAGCCATCAGCGCGCTTGCAGTAAGCGTGGGTAAAGCCCTTCCCAAATCTTCGTCCACGAAGCCAAGCCATGATGATGACACTGGATTTGGAAAGGATGCTACAGAACAGAACAAAAAGAGGGAAGAGGAGGAATTCTAATCTTGCTATAGGAATTTTATCCCTGAATGTGGTTTCATGGCTTATATAAACAACCGAAGTTACTAAATGAACAGTTCATCCAGTTACTTTCTATTTTGCCTCCTAATTGATTCACGCACACAGTATCCAACTTTAAGTTAATACTTGCACTGAGGTTTCTGTGTCAGCCTCAGAGCATCTGCTAGGTTTTTGAATAATCATTTCAGTTGAAATCAAGAAAGGTACCCAGACACATACTGTTCAGATGCTTAACTGGTGTTCACTGACATGGCAATCTCAAGACAGTGTTGTGATGGGTTAGCAAAAAAAAATTCTTTTTAGAATTTGCTTTAACTATCCAATTATATTCCCTACCATGTGATGTCAGCTGCATCTCCATTTTTTTCATTGGTTAAAAGTTTTCGCGGGTCTGTTAGATTTTCGCGCCATTTCTGCTTTAAAAAAAGCCGCACTGTGCCCACGAGTCAGTCTTTCTGCACTCTCGGCCACCCCATACCACATTGGAGCAACCCCCTCTGGACTCCCGCAACCGTGCCAGGAACCGCTAGAGCCGCCACGCTCCAAAACCG
>NW_010430860.1:0-27492 GCF_000710305.1 Buceros rhinoceros silvestris
TATATTATATATTATATCATAATATAGATACTGGGACTAAGCCAAACACTGTTCACAGCTGGCTTGACTCAAAATTCCTTTAAATCAGTAGAAAACTTGACTTTGGACGGCTCTGGCCAGGTCCATACTAGACATAAGAACCCCTAAGGGTCTATCTATCTGTGGGTACAGTTAACAGTTTGCTTATGCAAATATCAAGTGTTTCCTGAGCCATGTGAATGTTTGCATTCTGTAAAGCTCACCTGCTCTTCTGGAGCTTTAAAGGTTTGATTTAATCATTCCATCATGCTGCACAGAAGGGAGAGTGGCTGAGAAAGGATGGGGGCTAAGGAAGAGGAGAAATGAGTCGAGATGAGAGAAGGAAGTCAAGGTAGGAGTCAAGAAGTAAAATCAAAAGGAAGAGAATGGGAAGAGTGGGGTGGAGAGTGAGGCAAGAAGGAGCATGTCCTGGAGGTGGCCCAATATAAGCTTGATTTCCCTATTGTTGAACTGCAAAGGAAAGAAACAAAAGTGGAACTACATAATGCTTAGTGCAAAGACGGCAGCTCATGCTCTGATATGTCGGTTTCCAGGTTCTCACTGTGAGGTGTGTGCGCTGGAAGGGCCAAGAAGGGGCATGGAGGGGCAGAGACAGGCTGGAAGCACTGATGGAGAACGTGTGTCCCCCCTTCTTTCCTCGGTTCCCCCCACCCCCAGCCCTCTGCACAGTTGCTCGTGGCTCAGTTAGTCACTCTGTGTGCAGCAGGTCCACAATTTGTGCTTGGACGGCAGCTGCTGTGCGCAGGTTTCCTGCCCCATCTCCAACCGCGGCGTAGTAACCAGCTGGGTGTAGGGGTGTGAAAGCCAGGAATGGGAACCGGTGCTGTGATGTCCTGCCTGGGCTCCGCTGGGAGCCAGGGGGGGCAGCCGGGGACTGAGTGCCTTGGGTCAGTGCTAGGAACAAGAAAGCTGACGGGGCCGATGTTCTGCTGCAGGAGAAACCTTGCTGCAAAATGTTTCTTACGGCCTACTTGAGCGATTCCGGCTGCGTCGACTTTTGCCTGTGTGGGATTAGCGAGCTGTTCAGGGATCTGGGGCAAACCAGTAAAACTGGCTGATGAATCCAGGCGGTAGGTGCCAATCTGGGTTGCTGCCTTTTTCAGCAGTAAACAAGCAAGAGCCATTGTTCGTCTTCCCAACTCTCTGCAGGACACGGGCTGTAAATTACATCTAGGAACAAAAGGTTGATGGGAGTAGAACCGGGTGCCCGACTTCCCAAGGGAGTGCTTTGCCCTCCAGCCAAAAGAGTAGCTTTTCTGGCTTCGCCCAGCACAGGCTCTTCTTGTGCCTTCCCACCAAGCCCTCGGAGCGCAGGAGAAGCGTGCAGTGCAGGATCTGCTGCGCTGGAGCGTTCACCACCCGTTCCATTACTAAACCTGGTTTCGGGGTTGATCGTGGAGATGAAATCCGCTCTGAAACTCAGGAAACGAGCTTGTAGTCTAGGAGGAAATCTTATTAAAAATGCCATATCTTACTGAGATTACAGCTAAATGGGTATGAAATCCTCCTCCTCCCCCGAAGCTGACTGTCAGCCAGACTCGCAGACCAGCTGTGGTCTATGCAGAACGTGCACTGCCATGACCAGCATTACCTAATGAGAGCTCTGCTTTTTATATTCACCAAGACTGTGCTCTCCAACACGCTTGAAACTTCCACCAAGATACGTTCAGAGAAGGATTTTTTTTTTAATTTAAAAAATATATTTTTGCTGATAATAGAAAAAGAAAAATTTTTCAAATTAGGAGCTTTCTTCTTTGAAGTTTCTGTATTTTTCAATAGAAGGGTCAACTATTTCAAGCAAAACAAAATTCCACCCTTCTCCACTTTCAATCGTTCCCACTTACTATTGAAACTGATCTCCTTTTGTGTCATTAATTCCATCATAAGTTCGGGTACGTTCTCTTTCTGGTCTGTCCACATAATAAAATCAAAATAAATATGCATTATAGGGTGAGGCCGCCCCTCTGAATTCAGTGGCGTTTTGGCCACTGACATCAGTTAGGCCAGAATTTCATCCTCCGTGGGGATCCCCCCCAAAACATCTCTTTATATCGCTGTAAGCCATGCACATTCCTCTTCTAGGGCTCCAGCACTTGTGCTCCCTAATAGGATTTTTTTCAAAATTATTTGGTGCTGGCCACAGTTCACATATGTGATAAAATCTTGGATGAGTTGCGGTGATCCTGTACTACCTCGCACCATCATAGATTCAGTATCTGCTGTGTTGGGGGCTTCACAGCAAAACACTTCTTAAAAATTATTGGGGTTTAAGTCCCAGTAGTTCAACTGCTTGTTGGCAAAGGAGTAAGCAAATTCCAAAAGCTCCAACATTTAACTGTGTGATTTGTGGTTGACAATAATGTCACGGGAATAAATCCTGAATGGGAATAAATGGATAGGCTCAACTGGAAGTCATGCTCTGCTGTGTTTCCTCAGCTGGAGATTTGCTTTAGGATTGTTCAGTTCCTAAATACTAGGATCCTTCCAAGCTAAAGGAAAATTTATGTCTTTCCGACGAAGAAACACCCAGAAATACTAAAAAAACCACTTTTCCCAGAGTTGGATATTTTTGACTAAATTTTCTGGGTAGCATCAGGCCCTCACCCAGGCTAAATTTGGACTGCTCTCTACCTCAGGCCCACATGTTTTAGGGGAGAAATTCCATGTTTGGGTGGGAAAAAAGGATATATTTTTGTGTCAGCTGTTTTATTTATTTGTCAATGGCAGCTCTTTGAAGTGCGCGGTGCGTTGGGACGCGAGCGTGTGTCTGAGGCTGGCGTGCGTGTGAGCAGGCGGATGCCGTGTGTAGTGAACAAACTTACGTGTTCTGTATACATGGCTCGTTAGCTTTTCCTGTGGTGTATCATGTGAAATGACGTACTGTGACGAGACTTCCCAGCATGCCCTAGTCCCCACCACATGCGCGCAGAAGTCCTGGGAAATCGAAGGTGCATTTCAAATAATATTCGGTATTGAGAAAACAACCCGCTCGTGGTCCGATGGCAGAAGGGATAGAATGAGAAACTTCAGACCATGAAGGGACTAGGGATTCCCGCTCCTGGTAAAACACAACTTTTGCCTCTCTAACACTTGTCCACGTCTCTGAAATGGACTTTATTCTCCATTTACCTCACTTCCATTTTTTTTTAAATTATTTTTTCAGTTATTTCAAAGCTTATTTTCATTTTTTCATTCCATATAACTGTAAATACAGGACGTTAACAGAGCCGTATTTTGTGTTCATCTAAAGAGTAAGACTCAAAGGTACCTAAATTTCAATTAAACATCCCGTTCTCTGGTTTCATCCATAGGGTCAATTTTAAAAGTCATTTAGCAACTGAAGATACGCTCAGTAAACCTACAACATGCAATAACTGTGCACCAGCATTTTAAATCCCGCTAAACTTCGTTCATCTATTTCGATGCCGAAGTATCTATAGCTACAAACATAACGAGTTCACAGAACTCTTTATTTTCCACTCCTATGAGCAGTAAGGTGTGTAGGAGATCGGTTTTTCCTTACTTGTGATGCCACTTGTTTAAAAAGCGGCGCATTCACTAAATAAAAGGTGTTTTATCTGCAGCTTCAAAGATTCTGGCTTCTTAACGAAAAGATCCCCTGTGTTTTACAGAAAGATTTTCACTTCAACCTCCTCCCATCAGATATTCTCGACCTGTAGGAAAAGCGTGTTGGGACCTGTTGCTAAAAGCGCGGCTGATGGAGGGAAGGGTAGCCAGCCACCTCTAAGTCAAAAGTCACAGAAAAGGCAAAGCGCTGAAAACCTTTGTGTAACGTTCTTGTGCCCGTGGCTGGAAAGACCTGTCTGTATTTTTCCATTGTTTGTGTTAAGAGAGATTAAAAATTAATGAGAAAACGCTTTCAAGTGGGAAGGTTGACAAAATGGTAACCTGATACAGAACCCTTCGTCTCAAATTTGCCGAGCGAAACTGAAATCGGGGCATTCCTGGCTGCCAGTCATTGCCACCCGTTGGCCATTAAAGGTGAGATGCCCTGGCTTTGGTGATCCCTGACCAACCCCTCATTCCACTGTCGCAATTCTGCGCCTCAGGAGAGAGGCCAGCGTATGGAGACACCACGAGACATCGCTGAGGCACACAACAGGCACGCCTTTCGCTTTCCTACAGAGGCTTTGAGGTTTTCACCAGGGATTTCATGTCCCTCAAGACCTGAGACCTTGCCTGACTGTCACTGTCATGTGTTCTCATCCTGTTTCCCTACTTTGCAAATTGGGAATAGGAGGAATAAACTTTCCACATCTCATGTGATCAATACAATAAAATATCAGCCTCAGTTCTCGGTATCACCCCTGGTGCTGGCATTAGTTACCACTTTTCTTGGAGCACACCGTGCAGAGAAGCCAAGGGTGGGACACTGATCTGCCTCGACTTACCTTCTGCATGAGGTTACCCTCCAGGGACGAACAGAGATATTTCGTTGCAGAGCTTGCTCTAAATTGAACTGCAAAGAAAAGAAAACAATGAGATGGGACAAAACAAGCAAAATATGTGGGGGGGACCTCCAGGCAGCTGCAGAAGCTTTGCTGGGGTTCAGAAACTCCAGCGCTTTCTGTTCACCTGGTTTGCACTAACAAGGAGGTTTTAAAAAGCAGGAGGGGAAGCTTATGACAAACGGGGCTTTTTGGAGCTAGCTCACGAGAGGTTACACAAATTTCCCTGCGAGCGCAATCAGAGTAACTTCAGACGGTGCTTGTGTAAGAGGAGGAGGTTCAGTGCCTCTTTAAAACTCGAGTGTGGCTGCTTAGTCAGTACCAGCTCCCCTCCCTCCCCCCCGTCCTTCCACCGCTGGGTAAGTTTTGTTGCAATATGGGTGTGACTTTTGATGGAGCTCCCCCTCCCAGTTATGTCATTACTTCAGTTCCTTTGAATCAGAATAAAAAGTGCAGCAAACTTCAGACTCATTGACTGCGGGCTGCACAGGCGCCGGGGCTGCTCTGCTTCCCGCGGCTCGCCGGGATCTCTGGGGTGTGCCAAGCCGTTCCGAGGAAACAATGGCCAACTTCTCCTTGTGGGCAACTTTTGGATTATGTTTGCTGAAGCTTTGTCTGTCAGAAACACGTAAGTTTTTTTGGTTTTTTTTATGAATGAAAACACGATCACCAATAAGTTTAGGTTCAGACAGCAAGAGCTCTTCTGCTAGAGAGCTAACAGCTTTCTGGTGTCTGTTTTTATTTAAAGATAAACTCTTTATTTAAAGATAAACTTGCTATTTAAAGATAAACTCACTATTTAAAGATAGACTCTTTATTTAAAGATAACTCTTTGTAGGAGTTATGGGAGATGCTTTGGAGCTGTAACCTTGGCTGCCTGGTCTGTATGGTGATGGAAAGCTGCGCATTGCTTGGAAGGAGGAATTCCAGAGCTATAAAAAAAACGTGAGCTGTAGATCATTAAAGTTTAAACTCAGAACAGCAGTACTTTGGGGAATTCAGAATAGCTCTGGTAAAGCTCGCTTCGACAATGTGGCTGCTGTTACACACTCAGTTTGCTCTCCCAGCTCTAGCTAAAAGGTGGGGGGGGTGATGGACACCCCCCCCCCAACGCCCCCGCACACAACAACTGCATTCTTGAGTTTACACGGGCTGACCCAGCAGCTAACAACGTCCTGCATTTGAACAGAAGCAGAGCTGCAGTGGTCTGTGACTGCAGTTTGGAGAGCTGCTGTGCCAAGCGTGCTTCTCGCTGACTGACTTCCCAAGGGTTCTTCGGGACTGGCTGAAGAGGTTTTGGAACAAACAGGGCTAGAAGCGACCACAGCATTCAGCTGTTTGTTCATTAACTTTCTGCAGCTTGGTTATCTTTTTCAAGTATTTGTATTTAAAAACGAAACGTTAACGCAGAGGGAAAAATACAATTGTATGTCCAAAAATGACAAAATGCCTTTGAAATTTCGCATGGGGCAGGCTCAGCCCTGTTTGGGGGAAATGGCCATGCTTTGAACAGACTCTCCCTGTCACAGCAGCTGCCTCCAGGCGTTTTGTGGTCAGGGATAACAATTACGCTGCTACATTATTTTTCTACTCATTGGTTCCAGGAGCCTAAAAAATACATTTTTCATGGCCATTGTCACCCAAGGGTTGTGTGTCTGTGTATAGTAAATATCTTTCTCATTTGTGTGAGCAGCTATAGTTATTCTGTAATGGTTGCAGCGCTGCGGGGCTGCGAATGGGTGTGTCGGAGCGAACAGTTCCCAGCGCATCTGTGAGAGCTGAAGTACCCCCAGTGCTTCTCATTCCAAAATTGTCCATCCTAAAATCAGGTGTATGGATAAAGCCCTTAGAGGAAGGGCAGGGGTACTCTCGGCCAATGAAGTGTGTCTGAGATGTGTTTAAAACCTTGGCTCTGTGTAAGCCTGTGTCTGTATGAGGATGATAATTATTTGGTTACTGCCTGCTCAACTAATTTCTCCTTTTATGAGCTGCCAGGAGCGTCCTAAAGAAGCGGGGTCTGTGCTGGCTCTGGGAGTAATGCACTTTTCCACATAGCAGAAACCCCCATCGTCCTCAGCATAGTTACAAAAAAGTGTGTCAAGCCTCACACATGCCCCGCGGGGAGGTTTCTTTAATGGCTTAGCAAGGTATTAGACTATAGCTACGATATATTTGAGTTGGTATGTGGTGCATTCCAGCGTGACTTTGTAGGCAGTAATGACTTCAAACCAGTGCTCGGTGTGGGATTTATTTTGTGTTTTTAAACCAGCGTGACTTTGCTGTGTGTTATAGAATACTAAAGGGAAGATGAGCTAGAGAGCAGCTGAAAAACTTATTCATCCAGAGTTCTGTGCTGTGGCGACCATGCTGTCACTGACATGTGAGCGAGGTGTACTCGTGGCATTGGCGTGACTTTTGTTGTCTAGAGAGTCCAGATCCAGGAGGATAGTGATGCTGACCTCTCAGTTAATGATGCTTCTGGGGGAGGTTTCCCCCCGTGAGCATTATGTTTTTCTAAAAATATTTATCTCAAAGTTTTCCTTGATTAACACAAAGCAAATCCTGGAATTTTGACCCCCAACTGGAAGAAGCTGGAGTGGAAGTAGTAGTAAAGATGAAGGGACGAGAGGGAGAATGAGTGCACCAGTGAGAGGGAGGAAGCAAGGCTCAGAGGCAGGGCTACTATGGCCATCAGTCACAAAGCAAGGGACCTGCCTGCCTCTTGGCGTATAGACCTATCGTGTGAATTTGTAGATACAGGAGTTTGAAGAAGCTCTTTGTGCTAGTTTATTTTCACATAGTCCTTACAGTGCGTATCCTGGCTGTTTTCCAAAGCTGCAAAGTAACCAGACTTCATTAAAGTTCACTTGAACTTCCATCACCGTTTAATGGACAGGTTATATACCTGCCCTTCAAATACTCTCACACACAGAGCCAACAAACCATGGCAGGAGGATTGTCTTGCAGCCTTTGTTGTTTGTTGATTCTCTAGTTACCACAATGCAGAACCATTACTTTGAAAAAAGGAAGTCAGAGCAAGGTTTAATGAGGAAAGATAGAATACAATTGAGGAAGAAGTTTTTCAGCTAAATGCTTTTAAAACCACTGGTAGCTCTAGCCAAGGTTAAATGAATTGTTCCCCCCTACCTGGTGTGTCTTTCTTTTTGGATCATTTCCCATGACATTTATAGGCCAGGAATTGAGGATGGTATTAATATTGCAGTTATTCTTCTAGCACCTAAACGTAGGAGGTTCTACTGTGGCAAGAGTGAGCCAGCAGGACGAGATGTCCTCAGATGCTGATAGACAGGTTTAAACAGCAGAGAGAATCATGAGCTCGTTACTGCTGAAATACTGGTAGAAAAGATGGGTTCTCAAGTATTTCATGAAAGGGAAAAAAAATGTTTTTATTGAAGGTCAACTGTCATTTCAAATGAAAGAACATATGGAAGAGAGCAGGAAAATAAACTCAGGAAAAATGTAGATCTCAAAGGGATGTTTGGTTGTATGGCAAGTATTATGGTGGGTTGCAAGAAGCAACAAAAACTAGTTGTACACGCGGCGTGAGGTCTTGAAGTATTGTAGTTAGAGGAGAAATCTGAAATGTATCCAGGCGAGAACCTAATATAAACCTCTGCAGATATTTCCGCTAATAAAAAGAACAGCAGCAATCAAGTTAATGTATAATAGGAGTGGAGCCTTTGTGAAAAGTTGGCAAAAGTAAAAGCTGCGTTGGTGCCATGGCAGAGGAAAAAGCTCTGGTGAGCTCTGGGGGATGTGGGTTAATTAAAAAGCGAAGGGTGAACAAGGCAAGATGGCAATGTTCTTGCCAGAGAAGAGATGGCATTCGGGGGAGTGGCAGTAATTAGGTTTGAAAATAGGTTGCTAAGAGATACTGATTTTAAGGACAGACTAGATAAACATCTGTAAAGGGAAGTTTGGGCATTGGTGATTGTCTACTAAGTAGGAAGATGGAGTAGAAGACCTCTGGTACTCTGTTTCTTCTTCGATAAAAGGATAATTTTAGTTCTGAATGTAGTGGACTAGTCATGGAATATATTGCAGAGAAGCAGGGGAAAAGTGAAAGCATCTTAAATAACGAGAGGATAAATTAGACCAAGACCCTAAAAGATTTTCCGGAATTCCAGAAGTGCTGTGAGAAGGCTTCTCCATTTGCTTTCTGGTCATAAGTTTTGAAAATACCATCAAGATAGAAGAGATAATTCTCAATTTTGTATGACACATATTCTGTTATTTACGAGACATTCATTTATTTATGTTAAAAAGAGAGCCCTATGCACGAGAAAGGGAAGGTGTTCAGCCAAACCCTGCCCTAAAATTGCCTTTTCCGGGACCAGGGCTAAATGAACTTAGTTACCTCTGAACTGTAACTTTACTGAGAGCCTAATCATGAAAAAACCACGACCCACGATGGTACTCTTGCCTGCTTTGAAAACAGTACAACATTGCAGTGGAACAATCCACGGGGTTTGAAACACATGATGCTTTAGCATCAGCTGGTAACTGAGAGCACACTTCATCAAATTCCATATTTTAGCACTAAATTTAATTCTTAGACTTAGTTCAAGCTTCCAGTTGAAGGCCAGCAAAGCGAGAGGAGCAAGACAGAGATTGGGTTTCTCACCAACACGTGTCTGGTACATACATTATGGATGCTACCAAGTAAGATCCACACCCGCAGTCTCTTTTGTTTTTGCCTTTACCAGTAAGGGTTTCTTTGTGATATAGCTGGTGGTTTGGGCCATTCTCGGTGGGTTACCGACAGCTGTAGGGGTGAAGCCAGTTGTGGTGTAGCTGTCAGTCATTTTCCAGACTAGACCAGAAGTTCATCAGCTGTTACCATGCAGTTGTCTCTCCCTCCCAGGGAGGCAATAACCATCTCAGAGCCATCAGACGCTGTGATTATCAGTGACCATTATGGCTGCTGCTCCTACTGGTGGCAGAGAGGGTTGAGGCAGTCCTGAGCATTTATCAGCTTCCTCCCTGCAGTGGCATCAGCAGTAAGATCGGTAGCAGCTGGCTGTGATTTTTCTCCCTCGCCGCGGCTGCCAAGCAGACCCCACCCCGGAGACGACGGAGCAGCTCGTGGTGTGAAGGAGTGTGCAGGCAGCAATGTGAAATGAGGGGGTTTTCCTCGGAGAGCCTTTTCAGTCAAACTGAAAGTTCAGCTAATTGCGATCTAAAGTTCAAAGCTCCGTGACTTGTTTCCTGCCTAACGAAACCTGCAGTCGTTTTTGGAGTCTGCCTACGATTAAGAACATAATTGAACTGTCTTTTGTACCCGCTGGCTTTGGGACTTTCCAGTTCCTCTGCGTGACAACACTGGCTGCATTATACAATGCAGCAATCTTATTTCAGTACAACCTTCAACCCTCACACTGTGAAAAGGAAAAAAAAAAAGGAAAATGACGACAGGGAGGAGTTGAAGAATAATCTACAATTTTATCAACTGCTAACACGGAAGCTCAAGCAACCAAGATAGTTCCAAGTAAAAATCGCAAAGACCTGAATTTTCCTTAGGTTAGCGGTTTGAAAAATACATTGCTTCACTTTTCTCTTGCCTTCTATTGATGGCTGAGCCAGGCTCAGTAGCTGGAAGCTCTAAGAGACTGCGTTGTGTCTTCTCAAAAAAAAAAAAAAAAAAATCAACCGACCAAAAGAAAACCCCAAAACCAAAATCCCACAAATAGAAGAGTTCTAACAGTTTTAATGTACTGACTGCCACTAAAAGCTCCTTGGTCTCCAGTCATGAAATCAGTTTTCAAGGGTAAAGACTTCCAGAAAAAAATTCAGACACGCAGCAGCTGTGGTAAAACTTCCGTCTCTGTTCCTGCTAATGATACTGTTCCAAAAGCACTGTGAGAGGGTTCTAAAAGAGGTTGCCAGGCTACAGGCTGACAGCTGCCTAGACAGGGGCTTTAGCCAGCCAGCATCAGCTGCACAGTGGATGTCTGTTTTGCTCCGTACCTGCTTTCGTAAATAAGGAGCTGCCCTGGCAGAGCGTGTAATAGTGAAAAGCTCTGCCGTGATGTAGCTGTTGTTGATTACAGACGTCTCACAGTGGCAGCATGTTAGCAAAACAGGTTCTCAGAAGTATACTTCCCTAGGGGGCTTTTTTATTGTTATTTTTGTTAATGGATAGATGTCGGGAAAGCAGCGGGGTGTGGCGTGTGTGGGTAGATGTAATGAATAGTTCCTTGCAGCATTCCCATACTGAAGTGAGAGGTTAACTGGAGCTCAGCCTATGGGCCACGGCCACCCAGGACCCTGTGGGCAGATGTGCGTGAGCTCCATCCAGGCAGCGAGAAGGCTGCTAGCCAAATCGGAGTCTAAAAGTCAGGCACCGACCGTAAGCTGGCAGCCTCTCTGAGAGAACTTATCTCGCCACCCTTTATCAGCAAGGGATTGGTATCACGCTTGACAGAGCAACGTGACTGCAGCCGTCTTCAGAGAGCGGGCAAAGCCCACGTGCTCACTCAAGGCGAGCTGGCGGCTGCTCTTTCTACAGCAGTAGTTCAACAGTGCCGTAGGGGTGCTTGTGATGGTAGTAATTAGGTGTTTACCTACTCTTTGCCGTCGGCCGGTGCACACCTTATCGGGAAGATGGAGTATCCCTATCGCAGCATGAGGAGAGGAAGGCAGTGATAGAGGACGTCACTGCTAGGGACAGACAGGTCTCCCCAGCTCCATCACACTGCGCTGGGTGAAGCTTCTGCACAAGGAATGGTTAACTGGGCAGGTTCAACGGAAAGAAGTATTTGCCAATTATAAAGAAACATGATTCATTAGTAATGAAGACGCGGAGGGTGAGGCTCAAGCTCATCTTAATGTTTTGCTTTCACTGGCTTTCCTATTCTTCCTCCTCCTCCTCAGTAGTTAGGTGCCCTTCATTAATTTACATGGCCTTTCCCTTTTCCATCATTCACTCTGGCATGTCAGCATAGAAAAAAACCCAAATCTCTTTTGCTCATGAGTCTTCATCTATATAAATATAGGTTTTCATTCCCTGTTCCTATATATTGCTTCTGTATAAAGTCCACATATAGAACATTTAGAACATGGAAGTGAAATAACATGTATTCTGTTCAAATCCGTTTCTTCAGTGCCAGTGCTGGAAAAATCAGCTAAAACTTCTCTTTGTTGCTGTGCAGTTTTATCCTGTTTTCTCGTTGCGTGCTGTCTGTATGCACACTGAGGGCTGGCAGCTCTTTTCAGTCCAGTAGCACTGGGTTCCTCTTAGACAGGGGTAGGTTAGGTTAGACAGCCATGCAAAGCATAGTTTTCTTAAAAAGTTCTTATTCAAGACTAGTCTATTTATGATCAGGGATGTTTGACGCTGTTTAGCAAATGAGGACTGACGTAAATCTTTCATCCTGCTGTCAACCTTAATACTTCTTCAGGTTCCAGATCTTTAAAATTGATTTAATTATTACGTGAAGAATGAGGTCTTAAATGCAGGCAACTTTCTTTCCTGTTTGAAGCAATACTTCCTAGTGATAACTATCAGCTGTCTTCTTGAGCTCTTGTGCATAAAGGCTCGATACTCCGGGAAAGGCAAGTGCAGAGAGACATAAAATGAGCCAGCAGTCTGAGGAGGAGCCAAGAACAGACCCGCTGACTCTAACCTGATGGTGGGCCACCCAGTGACAACGCCAGAAGTTTGAGTGCCACTGTGCAACCACTCTGCGTGTGTAGGTGGTACCCAACTATATCTTCTAAATGTCCACATCTTCTTCTGAACAACGTTCAGAAGTATCTCACACCTATTTGCTGTTTTCCCCACTAATCCATCCCTGTCTCTCTGGGATATCTGGCCAAAGCAGTCCCATAAATCTGATGGGCTCGTCAGCCTGTGTCTGTGATTGAAGGTTATATCCATTTGATCCAGTAAAACTGCTTAGTCATGCTCAGGCGAAATGAGATATAAAGACCAAGCTCTTCTTCCAGGCAACAGGCCTCAGAGAAGGCTTAAATGTCTAGAAAATTCTCTTTTTTTTTTTTTTTAATACTATTTTCTTTTCATTTCAGTCTACCGTGCTGGCAAGTCTGACTTACTGTCATAAAGTTCAGCATCAGGCTAATGGGGCAGGAGCACCCAGTGGCTTTGGCAGATTGGTAGTAACAAAATACCACTCTTCCCTTGCACTGGCAAGAGTGACTTTGCCTTCTTGGGAGGAGTGATTACTCTTCTAGCCCACAAAATAAAAATACTTCTCTTGAAATCTCATACTGAGCTCTAAACTCAAACTCTTCTTTTCCAGAAGGTAACAAAATCATTTTATAGCCTGCAGAGAGCAGATACTGGTGGTTCCAGTTCACCACCGCATGGGCACAGCTAAGATCCGAGGTGTCCAGTTCACAGTTCTTGTACCAAAAGCAGCAACAGGCAGACGATGTGAGCATGTGAAACACCTTCCCAGTGTGAAACACCGCCTGGAGAGAACTTTCTTTCCTGCTTTTGTGGCTTGCCTCAAACGCTGGACCCATTTTCTTTACTGTTGGGTAAAAAGTTGCAGAGCTGTTCTCAGCATGTGTGTGATGATTTTTGTGTTTCCCGGCATTTCTATTAGCTCAGTCCTCTTCGTTCTTTTTCTTACGGCTGTATTTCCTGGCTGCTCGTTGGGTGGGAAAAGATCACAGTAGTTTTGCTTTATTTTGTCAACATCTCCTCGACCTGCCAAGTCTCGCACATTATCCAGTAGTGATACAGTTCGTGTCCACGCTGAACGGAGCACAGCATTAGCTGGCTTTTAACACGATGAGGCAGAGACGATCTCAGAGCATCGTGGACGGGTAAGACCAGCACAGTTACTCGCTCTTTTCAGACCATCTGTAAAGTCCCCGACAGCATTTTCTCTCTGTGGGTTCATGTGGATTAAAGCCCAATTGTCCAGTTTTCCAGGAGGAGGCATATCCTGTGGCTTGGAGATCATCAAGACCAGTGAGTGAATCCAAATTTGGTTTCTGTTAATGCTTTGCTGGTAGTGTGTTTTTTTCTGGGCAGTTGATATAACAAGTAGTGTGTGTTGCTTTCTGGAGATGGAGATCCTTTTTCTTCTTTTGTATTTCCTAACAACTCCTATTATTTATGTGCGTGCCGACGGGGGCCAGCCCTATTGTAAATTAGTGACATTATTAACATATATAACACACAGAACAATGCAAGACTGGTGAAAAGTTGCAACAGTGCCCTGAAAGATCAGTGGAATTTCTATGCAAAATGTTTCATTAGCAACTGAATGAATCCTTTAATTAATTTCATTTGCTGAGCGCAGGAGGCAAAGTTCAAAAACCTCTCTCTGCTTGCTTAGGTCACCCTTCAAAGTAAAACAGAGGTGATGTTATTTTCTTCAATGGCTTCTATGTTGTCACAGTCCCCTTTAAAACATACAGCACAGCCACAGCACTGCAAGGCCTGGCCCAGCAAGGGTTCTATCCATGAATAACCTGCAAGAGTGTTAACAGAGAACAGCCGCCTGATGATGCTCATCTTCAAAGCTCAAGGTGGCCACTAGCAACAAAATGCAGTGGTGTCTCCTCAACATGTCCTCCAGCACCTTAGACATTTGGACTTTTCAGTATCAACGTATGTCTAAGATGTATTCCTTCCACTTGCCGTCCACTGGATTCTTCCGAGTGCTGTAGAAGAAGAACTGGAATTCTTCTTGAAAGAGATCTGATGTCTTACACTTTCTCAGTGCACTTCAGAAGTCAGGTGGTGTCTCCGATGAAATTTTGTTCTGTGAGGTGTTGCTTTTTCCTGCGTGACATGGAGCTCACATAAATAGGAGGTGAGCTGGTCTGGAGGGGTTACTGTCGTATCTGGTGTGTTTCATCAACACGTTCAGCGCGGCTGAGATCAGGCTGAATGTGGTTAATTTACCATGGAATTGAAAATTTCAAGTCTAGATATCGTGTTACTCAACAAAGATGATCCCAGCTAGTGAGAAAGAAGGGAGCTGATAGCAGACAACAGGAACAAGGGGGTCTTGTAGCCCTTTGGGAGTCAGTGATTTTGTTGTTGTTCACTAGAAAAAATACCTTGTGCAAACTCTTCTACTGGTGCAGAAGTGAACAAGTGTGCCGAGGACCGGAGCATTCTCTGCAAAGCCGTTATCTTAAAACCAGGGAACTCTGTTCTCTTACTAACTGTTTGGTCATCCGTCACTGAGCCTGACTCTGCGATCCTTACTTCAGCTGGCCAATCCATGTGAGAAGATGCACTTTATGAGTAAGAGCTCAATATTTTCCCACTTTTCGAAACACCCTTACAACCCAGTGTTTGCAGACCTGCTGTGAATTTATTAACAGTATCAGTCAAATATTTTATCTGGCTTTATTACTCATACTCACAGTGCTCAGGTCCTGCCACTTTCTCCACACCAGTCGCAGTTGTATTGCTGTTGACTCACAGCAATGGCAAGGCAACGAATTAGCACCTTTTTTCCACCCCTGACATTATACAAATACATCCACCGTGACAGTCATAGCAACGTGGCCAAGTCCTAAATGTAAGTCTGTCTTTTGCTTTTTAACTCACTGGTTTGGTATCTTGAATTGGTTGCTGTGTTGGAAGATATCCCGGTATCTCCCATCCCTCCAGAGCAAATAGCTTTGAGAGTCAGCTGCATTAGCAGTGTTTCAGGAATTGATAGAGTAAGGTGTGTCTCAGACGCGCTTTCAGACTGTTCAGTAAAGACAAATGGGATCCAGACACACTGACTGGTAGCGGATCATCTGGAAGAGTGGTTCCACACTGTGTCACAGCTACTTCTGCTGTCCCACAGAGAGATGTTGGCTTTGGTTAAAGAGCTTCCCACTTGTACTTTTTGCAAGGACTTGTTAAGATCTTCTGATTCTGGAGTCCTGTACTGGCTTGCCTCCCCTTGCAGCTGTGACACAGGCTCGCTGGCCTCAGTTAATCTCTTGTAGTGTACACAGCTTGCTGTTCAATACCATCACGTGGCAAGAAAGGGTCACACAAGACCAGGTTTTTTTGCTTTGCCTAGTGTACTTGATAGACGACTCAATGAATTTTGTGTCAAGAATGTGATTTCCTTGGGTGGGTGGTGTGTGTGAATGTTGTGGTGCTTTATTAATAATAAGTTACTGCCCATCTAGCATTTGCTATTTACTAAGTTGGCTTATTCCCAGTTCGCTATTTGACTTGACTTGAGTGACTCTGACTTCATGACGCTTTCCAGTGCCGTGAAACTTGCAGTACCTGAGCTGAGGTCTCTCACTGTATCATTTGCCATTCAAACATTGATTTAATTCTGCATCCTTTTGTAAAATCCAGCTATATCTCATTAAAATTCAGATTACTAGAATCAACAAGCATCACCACAAAATCACTGGCTTCCCAATTATTCCAGCACTTTTGGGAAACAATGCCGCTTTGCGAGTTGAGGATAGCTGCATACAATAGGAAAAATAATAGGAAAAAGTATATTAATCCCAGGGCATGTCATTATTCTCACCACGCTTGAGATAGCAATAGCATTGTGTGCATGCTAATGGTAATCACAAACACACCTTTTTTACTAAACAAATGAAAAAAGATTCAAAACTAAGACTCTAATAATTATCAAAGACATTTAACTGACCATCTAGCTGCACCTTAGGAAGGTTTCTTGCTAGTCAGTACCTTCAGTGTACACCTCAAGATCCTTTAACCGTGGTGTATAGTTGGATAGAGTGACACAGAGTCCAGAAAATGGAGACGTTTTGCCTCCAGAAGTTCCAGCAGAAGATGCCTGCTGGCTGAGGCATCCGGGTTACAGGCTGTGGGATCCCTGTCCTTTATTAGGGAAAAAACAGAGTAGTGGGAGAATGGTAGCGGATGTGACAGTGTTCTGTTCCAGCAGCGGCAGCCTGCGCTGATTCAAGGTAGCGTAAGACCTTTCCCATTGGTCTCTAAAGATTCTGGATGAGATTTAAGTCAGTTGTGTTAATCGTTACATGTTTTTTACAAAGTGATGCTTTCCGAAGGCAGCTTTTGTTTGAACCACATTACTCCAGATCCCAAGCCAAGTCTTTTTTGCCAATGAAAATCCAAAGTTATGGGGGTTTTTCACTCTTTGTTTGTCCTAATATTTCCAGAGTAAAATTCCAAGGTCTTCAGCAAGTAAGAATTAAATGTGCATTTCACAAGGGTTGTTTTCTTTTCAGTAGTGCTTCCCAATGCTCTAAGAGCACATGGTTGCCATCCCTTTGAGAACGTACGTACGGCTGGGTGTTTCTTGGTGTATTATGCAGAGACCAACCCTCTCTCCGGCTCTGAAGCTGTGGTAGCTTGTACACACAGCTGGATATGCCACTTCCATCTTTAATTATTGCCTGCGAATTAAACTCTCCAGACTTCTGCCATGCGCTGTTCTTCAGAGAATGCTTTCTTCCAAGATTGTTTCTTTTCTTCCTCTCTCATATCCAGCATTTTTTTTCTGATCTCTTCAAATCACATCATTTGTAAAGTCTTGTGGATAACAGTGAGACCTTTGGAATGACTTCCAACCCAAACATTTTGTGATTCTGTGGTATTATACCTTGTTCTCCTTTTTTTTTTGTGAAAATCACAAATATTCAGAATCAGTGTTTTATCTGTGTTTAAATCTGCAAAGTTACGTACGAAGGTTACAGCTGTGTTTTTAATCTGAGAAATCTGAATTGAGAATGAGTCGTTAAATCACGTGTTACATTGGAGGTTTCAGATCTCCAGTTTGATTTCAGCAGGCCAAGTACACCAGGTCACCGGACAATATTTTAATTGATGTGCTATTACAAACTCTGATCTCTGAGTTAAGTATTTAATATTGTGCTCTTCTCTAAGGTAACTCCTTGAATTTGCACAAGCAACTTCTACAAGAATGTTGGGTTTCATCTTAATTTTACCAGACATTTGAAAAAAAATGGAGAGGCGTTGTGAAAGAAACTGGGAGCGAGTTCATCTGCGTTGTGGGGAAGCTGAGCTTGGAGAAAGCGCTGCTGTGTCTTCTGCCCGGGCAGTCCTCTGCTGCCGTTGTCTGTTACTGGGGAGTCTGCCGGCTCGGTTGTCTTTGACATGTCTAGCGTTGTGAGGCGTATTCTGAGCAGCCTTCTTCCTTTCAGCGCGACTGCCAGACTGATGGTATCTTTCTTTTAACTGGCTGGCGCTCAGCGCTTTTAAAAAGATTCTTGGGGCTCCTTCATCCGGTGTTTTCTTGCAAGGTGGCCTTGTTATAGATGTTCTACTTCTTATTGAATGCCTTTTTTCCTCTTTTTCGGTTTTGATCATTGCTTTCTAGTTTAGAAATTGTCTACCAGAAAATAAAAATTTTTTAAAAAAACAATATCATGTGAAAAATAGTTTCAATCGCACCTTGTATTATTATTGAGTAGCATACTGCAAATCATTACAATTCAAAATCTGTCCTTTAATTGGACTTGTTAATCACAGGTCTGATTTTGTATTAATTTCTTACCTAAATAACCACAGAATTTGAATCAGACTTCCTGCGACTTGCCAAAGCTTAGGTGGAGGCTCAATGTAAAAGCTGTAAGCACACAATAAAACAACAACGCAGTAGTTCTCCGCTCTTACAGAACTCTTTATCAGTCAATCTAAAACTGCTTTGTAAAGGAGGTTGGCTGCAAACAGCAATAAAAAAGAGATGAATTGGTTTATCCAGGTGGTATCAGTGGGTAAATGACAGTTCAGGGAATAGGCACGAGGCCCTCTGAGCTCCAGGCTGGGGATCCATGTGCTGAGCAACTCTGTGTCTCACCTGCTTTTATCCCAAATGACTAAATGATTTGATTTTAGTCAAACAATGAAAATCAGCTCTTATTCCCCAGCTTTGTTTCGTGTGTTTCTTCACCTGGATTGCATGGACCTGAGCCCAACTGATTCGCTCCACAGCCCCTGGGATTACTCAGCCTTTGGGGTTAGACTACTCATTGCACAGCCTGAAGCCTTCCTGGTATCGACGTGGATGATCATGTTTTCATCATCTCGAGGGGGGCATATCTGATAAGTTCTAATTCCAGAACTATGACTTCACTGCCTGCAGTTTTCCCACTGAGGTGCTGCCCAGCTGTGCCATGTTCTGGTGGAGCCTGAAAACTTCCAATTCACTGTTGGGTGAAACTATTATAAAAAGAGAAAGATTCTTGTCAGCAGCAAGGAAGTTTATCGTAAGTGATGACACTGAATAGCCCCACTCAGGATGTTTACCAGAGCAACGGTTGCCAAGCAGATAAAGCATGTTTGGAAGATGCATTAGCCGACTTTCTTCTTCCCGCAGCAACTGCTGAGGGATGAAACATATTTCTTGTACTCACTTGCATTTTGAGTGACTCTATGAATGGCTGAGGTGTTAATAGTGCCACCCCCACGCCCACCTTTTTTAATTAGTAGCCAGGAAAGCTGTCAGATTAAGAGACTGAAGATTATTGCCCATTGGTAAACAGATACAGACACAATGACTTTGTTGGCCAGTAGCAGATTCATTAAGTATAATTTAGACGAAAGTCAACAGCTTGAGCGTTGTTGCACATCCCTTTTCCAGCTGAAGGAGCGCAGAAATGTAAGGGATACTTAGTAACGTTTGGTGGAGAAAGGAGATCCTCCAGCTGCCGTATATCCCACCCTGGCTACTGACTACATTCCCAGCCACATCCGTCCTCCCCGTTCCAGAGGTCCTCTTGGATCATGGGGCTATGCCATGACTTTTTATGTATTTCACAGCACACAGGAGGGTGAGGAAGCTGCTATCCGATTTGCCTTTTCAGCCCAAATTACTAGGCACCCAGATACAGCTGGGTGGTAGGAACACTTGGGCACAACTTCAAAGAAAGGTCTGATGATGTTAGTTAGACCTTTGGATCTAGGGAGAGACATCTTCACTTTCTTGTCACCCAACTGCTAAGAAGATGTTGTCTCTCTCTACAGCAGGTACTCCTTGCAACCTGCAGTTAAATTCCTTCTAAAGTGTTTTCCTAGACTATCCTTAAAAAGCCAAATGTGCAGAGAACTTCTTTTCCCCTGAATATCAGCAATCTGTTGGGGATATAACTGTGAATTTTTCCCTCCCATGAAAATTTTCAAGACTTAGAACATTTTCCAATGCCAAACCGAAACAAAAACATGAAATTTTAAAAAATTGCACAGGGAAATTTTGGACTGGGTTCCTTTAAGCACCTACTTGTATTGCAACCATGTTAACATTTAAACTTAATTTTCTTAAATAGTTTTATTTTGTGCAAACTAAGTAATTAAGTTTCACAATTAATGGCAGTTTCAAACTGAAAGACAAAATGCTTGTTTTGCTTTATTTAAGCATCCACAAGGGAGACTCTGAAAACTAAAAAATGTGGTTCATTCTCACCAGATCTGGACACGTATTTCCTATAAATCATTTTTGGTTTCATAGCTTGGCAGCACCTCAAGGAAAGTATTTCATCTGACAACTCCCAAAAATCTGCCACTCTTTGGAGAAGCCTCGCTTACGGTGTAAGTGGCTTGTTTCTCTGCTTCCTGTGGAGAATGATGTCTAGCAGAGCAAGAATATCCGAACTGGGAGAACAGAAAAGCGTCACCCAGCCACACTGAGTGACTACCCATGTTGCTTGATCCTCGGTGCGTTTTTGCTGTGCTGGTAGAGGAGTGCAGTCTCACAGGCACATGCTTGCTGAACTCGTGGGTCCTGTGGAATTTGACTTCTGAATCTTGATCAGCGTGTAATCATCCCAGTTTAGAGTCTGATTTTCCCAGCACAATTTTCCTTTCCCCATCAAGCCCTGAGGGACTCAGGGCTAGGTGTGTTCTAATGATGTTGACACGTGTCTATTAGTGACTGCGGCTGGGATTAATGAATCATTTTGCATAACCTAGCAAACAGCTATCCAGTGGTTTTCATCACTACTGACCTGGGCTTTAGTCCAACTTCTGACATAAAGTTGGAAGCCTCTGTATCCTATTACAGTTGTCTGGGCTGCGAGTTGCTTTAGTGAATGGTTTCTCTAATAGCTGCTCCAGAAATGGTGGAATACTCAGCAAATAATAATGCCATCCAGGCCCGTGTGTGGCGTAGTGTGTAAGCTAATCGCTGAACAGTGTTTTGTACATCCGGATGGCAAAAGGGTGATAACTGGGCTGTCTCAGTGCATCTGTTGACAAAATGTCTTGGATCCTGAAGTGTTTCATGAATCCATCCATATGAAATTTTGTATTCAGAGGGCTTTTCCTCTAGTCGGGAATAAAATACGTGTTCTTATTAAGCCGTGAAGAAGTTTTCCTGAGAAATGTTTAAAAAACTGAACATCAGCTGGAGATAGGTGTGAACTGAGAGCCGAGATCTGAACTGCCCAGACCTCCTCAGATCTCAGGACTCATGGGATCCACTTTCTAGATTTGCCTGCAGAGAAACAGTAGGTACTAGGAGTCTCCTGTAAATATAAGTTAATCTCTTCTAAATATGCCGCTTTTCTCTGCCCCATTACTAGCACGTGTTAATGCAGGTGCTGATATTCAAAATGTAGATATCAGTGCTAAGCTAATGGTTGTCCTGATCAAAAGTGTCACTACAAGATTAAATACAGATTATAAGGAAACATTTACCCATGTGTAGCGGTCTAGAGCTTGAAATCTGTTTAATAAAATTGAACAAAGCTCTCACAATAAACTTAAAAACTAAGTTCTATTAAGGCAAACAGAGAATGAAAACTATCTGCACAGTCAAACTCGTGGTTCTGTCCCTGTTTTCAGCCCTGATTTATCACGTCCTGGTAACCTATCAATCATCTCGAACCACAAACCGAAAAGGAAAATCCCCTTCAGAACATCACGCTAACATTTCCCCGTTGCCATGAAACACAGCCTGTGGTTTTACCAAGAAGTGTGTTAACAACCTGGTGTCTAAGTCTTCTGCTACAGGTTTTCGTTTAAGGGCAGCAGAGGTTTTGCACATCGTCCATTTTAGGTACTCTGTTGTATCTCTGCAATTCTTAAAATAATATTTTTTTGAGAATGAAACCTCTAGATGTTGTCTGGAACACAATGAGAAGCAGGGAGCAGTGCGTGAAACATCCACAAACTGGATCAAAAGTGTCTATGGAAAATCGACTCCAATGGGGAGAGTTTGCATGAGTCAGTGTTACTCATTATGCGTTAAGGGTTGCAGAACCAGGGTGGAAATGGAGATTGCACCTGGCTTCTTTCTGTGACAGCTTCTAACAAGCCTCCGGTATTAATAATCAGGGTGTAACTCACACTTTCATGAAAGGACAATGCGCTTTAGTCTGTGCCAACCAATTCTATCACACCAGTGGGCCCCAGCTAGCAAATACGTGTGGAACTGGAGTTTGTGATTTTGGCTGAAAAAATTGAGCCTGGTTTAGCCACATGAGTGGCAGAGATGGGCTTGCACACAGCTGCTTGAGACAGAGCACCAGACACTCCAGGAAGGACAGGGAGAAATGACCTGTGTGAAAGTTAACGTTCCCCGTGCTTATAAAACTCAGCCCAGGCTTAGGGGCATTCCGTGGCTTTGGGTTGAGTCACCCCGGTCTCATGGTCTGGTCGAGAGTCAGGGTGATGACAACTCAGGCATGTCTAGGACTTTTTGCCTTTGTGAAGAGCTGTTACGAAACAATTTTGTCTTTCAGCTGTAGCGCATCATGTGTTTGTCAGGGAAAGCTCATGACCCATCAGTCCCCTTCCGAAGGGGAGGTCTGGGTGCTGAAACTTCAAAAGGATTGAAGGGATCAGATAGAGTTTGGCACACAGTTTGAGTTTTGCATGGCCTTGTCTCTTGAAACAAAGAAAAAAATCCATCTTTTGCCTAACCGTGTTAAATCCAGCTAAGTCACGCCAACACAGGATTAATGGGTTTGACCCTCCTGCACTATGGGAAAAGGGGAAATATGTCTTTAGATTTGGATTGGGCAATCCAAATTTTGGGTTCGTCCTTATCTCAAAATTAATCTATAAGCCTCAGCGTGGAAAAAAAAGAATTTAAAGTATTAGTTTAGTTTAGACCCAGTCTTTTTTTTTCGTAAGTTTTGTATTGATATGACTAGAAATATTTCATTAATTCAATTAAAGGTCCCCATTGACTGGATGTTAGAATATAAGACCATAAAGTAAAATCTCTGGGTTCCCTGACAGGTCTGGGCATTATGCTCTGCAGCTGTATTTTGCCATTGTGAAAACGTGGTAATTACTGTCTTCACAGAGGAGATGCTGGGTTTATGCATTTTGCTTAGACTGTGAAATGTTTAAGTACCGCTGTGGTCCTTTTTGCACGCTCTCTGCTTCACCAATGGAGTATCTATACTGCAGCGATGTCACAAACATCTTTAATAGTAGGTGTTGAAGATCACATCGGGATGGAAACAAAGCACGCTGTCTCAACACTTAGGGCAAAGTGCCAACTAATTGGGTTGCCACATTTTTGCCTGGGGTTTTCTGGACACCCACCTGATCTCCCACACTGTGTGCGCGAGGCTTCCTGAGAGCTTTGGCTCTTCGGTGTGTGCGTGCGGTGCAGCCGGTCAGCACGTGTTCCGTAAGCCTGATACTTCCCAGAAGTGTCCTGGTGTGCGTGTTGCAGAGCCAGGCTGAGCATCTGCATGGAGAACGTACATGTGCGTAACTGTAGCCCACAGGGAGTTCCATTAAGCCTATTTGTGGAAATAAGCCTATTTATTTCCAGCAGTTGGAGGTTAAGGAATTGGCTGCTTAATAGGTGGGATTCTGACTACGACCTCTGGCTGGTAATGGAGCATGTATTGTGGTGTTTTAAAACCATGAGTGGGCTGAGCTTTGGTGACAGCTGACTCAAATTCACTCTAAGCGAAAGTGAGCTTGACTCAATATTGCAGTGACTCTGCGATGAGCTGCGAGAGTCAAATGCATCCCAAAGCACTGGATGTGGTAACTGCTTTCATAGCGAAAGGTGTTTAGGAATTAGTCTGAAGTTATTGGAAGAGATATTGATGATCCAAACAAATCTAGTTCCAAAATCATTAAGCTTGTTAGCTGTAAATAATCAAATAAATGTTGTTGTCTGATCCCCAAATTTAATATGAAGTCTTGGGCTTCACAGAGGATGTTTAACTGTTATCAATTTTAGGCCTGCCTTGTTCTACAGGGAAGAAGGAATCAAGAAGGGAAAACTTAAGAGAAGCCTTTTTCCTGTTCAAGTCATTTATGTTTAACACAGCTGCTGACTGGGCAACTTCCAAAATAGTGTCAGGCTTCAAACGTGGATCATTTGGGGCTAAAGTAGAAATCACTCACGTGGTACCTGTGAGAGCAGCTCCATCCCATAGCGGTTGGGGGCCACATCCTTTGGCGTAGAGTATCTATCTGTTGTGTTGTCGTAAGAAAGTGTCCATTGGGATCTGCAGCCTGAACACCTCTTGACGATGTTTGTGACACTGCATCACGTGCTGACGGCTTTGGAGTGTGGGGTGCTGCTCAGGGAGGGCTGTGGCTGCAGAAGGTCTCTAGCCCATCAGCTCTCCCCGGGACCAGTGCTGTGCACGTCTGCACCTGGCACTTGGGGAAGCACTGCGACTGTTTCAGCATCACATGTGGGAATTTGCTGAGGCTGTCGTTCTATGTTAACCCACCAGCTTCTCCTCAAACTGTGAAACTCAGCCCTGTTGCAAGACATTAAGTCCTCCAGGAAATAAAAATGCATTTGTTAGTGTCTTCTTCCACAGAAGTTCCTCATTCTTGCCTTCAAAACCTCTCATGACATGGCTGGCATCAGAGAAATTTTAATAGAACTGTTTTTCCTGGAAGAAAACAGCTGTGTCAAAATAAAGGCATTTTGAGAAAACTCATTAGTCTTGCATAAATTTTACGAAACTAGAAATTATGTCCTTGTGGCATTTTATTATAATACATGATAATCAAAATATTAAGAGCTGTAATCATCAAGATCGTTAAACAGCTATGCAATGTATATCAATTTTGTCTGCTTTAAATGTTTTTCCCAGCTTAAATAACGGGGGGCAGGTGGGTGGAGAGATATTTTTGACATTCTTTTGGCAGAAAGGCAATCCTAACAATCATATGTTAGGATTAATTCTGTTGCCTGTGGTAAACTTTTGAGCTCCTTTGAACAAGCAGTCATCGATTATTTTGGAGTCCTACCTATGCTGGCAGTAGTGGGTGTCCTCTCATACACCATCCAGCCTGGATATAATCTGGTATTTTATCTCCTCAGTTGTTTCCTGGTACCTGTGGAAAGGAACTTTCCTCGCAGTTTACTCTGAGGGGATACCCTCTAGATAGAATAACCTCGCTTTACCAGTGAACAAAAGCAATGAAGGAAAAGAGTGCACACCTTGATTACCATCACTTGCTTTCACATCTCTGCTAGGGAGGAAAATAGACCGTCAGGCAAAAGCGACTTTAGGAAAGTTGCTTGTTATTCACACAGAATGTGTCTATGTAAATGTGCTGAGTTGCATTTCAGGTCTTTTAGGAAAACAGTTATTATGTGGCACCTTTTATTTCAATTACATGGTACTTCTTCTAATTATAATATCTAATAATAGATGCTGGTCAATAGATGGGCCAGACTCTTCTCAGTGGTGCCCAGTGACAGGAAAAGGGGTGACGGAAACAAACTGGAACGTGGGAAGTTCCAACTGAACACGAGGAGAAACTTCTTGACTCTGAGGGTGGCAGAGCCCTGGCCCAGGCTGTGGAGTCTCTTTCTCTCTCCAAACCCGCCTGGACGCCATCCTGGGCACCCTGCTCTGGGTGACCCTGCTCTAGCAGGGTTGGACTAGGTGATCTCCAGCGGTCCCTTCCAACCCCACCAGTCTGTGGTTCTGTGATTTAATATTTGGAAAAGACTGGCTTATTTTTCCCTTTCTTGCACGTGGAACTCCCAGTAAAATCAGGATTCCAGTGCTCCTCTCCTCACTGGGAAGAGCAGGCTCCCCACTGAAGTGTGCTTTGCAGTTGTCAGTCTAGGCTGGAGTCGCAACCACTTCTTTTTCTTGGGGGAAAGGTGAGGCAGAAGCAAAGTTGGTTCACACTGCTTTGAAGCACCCTGATCTTTCTCCATTTTCTCCATGCACGTGATTATTCGCACTATTATTGTTATTATTAACTCTTTCTTAGCTGTTCCTGTTAAAAAAGATGATAAACAAATGTTTGTTTTTCCTCTCACTTAGTCACAGACCTTCCTTGGCTTATACCATTTTCCCACTGTACCTGTCCCATTGTGTAGGTGGTATTTTGCCAGCACAAGGTGAACAAAGTGTGACCTCCTCAGAGCCTCGAGCCCTAATGCCTTTTGTTCAGGTGAGGTGCTCCCCTCCTGTCGGCTTTGCATGTGCTGCTTGTTCAGGGCTCCCAGGCTGAAGGCTGGAAAACAAATTGCAAACATAACTATGGCACCTACATTTTCTTTTTTATTTTATCCATTATTTTTGCCTCATGCTGCTTGCCACTGGAAGTTCCTTCCATGTTCAAACCTTCACAGTATTATTAAATTAAAATCCATCTAAGACATCCTTTAACATTCAGTAAGGTTACTGCAGTGCACGCGGACACCCTGGCATGGGCTGGCAGCAAGATGTTGGTGTGTGAGCATGACCTCAGCAAGAGGAAACCTTTCGAAATGGAGGGAAATACTGACCAGATGAATGACCAGGGAGCAGGAAGTTAACTCACATGAACTCTTACATAACGCGTGTTTGACGCTTCTCTGTTTGCCCCAGCAGGCTGAGCAAGAAGAGCTTTAAGCTTATCTTTTCAGGGAGTATTTAACAGCATAATGTTGTCCTCGTTCGGGGTATCTGTGCAGCTCACTTAGGTTTTGTTTCAGGTGGATCATGCAACATCAAACCAACGCAAGGTGTCTGCTTTTGTCTAGCTAATGACAGGAACACGTTGCTTGAACTAGTTCTGAAGCTGGGGATTGACATATATGTTCATTTAAAAGGATTTGCTGTGATGGGATGACATGAGATATTTAAAGAACCTTATGATTACAAAGGCTCTGGTTATACACTGTTTCATCGCTAGAAAATTCTATTACGAATGAAAGATTTTGTTTTCAAATACATCTGAATATTCAGCTAGTTTTGCAGTAATGGGGCTTCCAAGACTTTCACCGTGTGTTTACATCTGTGCGTTGTTGTTAATGGTATGTTAGAAGTGCTCGATTCCTCGCAAAAACCTGCGGTGTGATTTGTTTAGGGGGAGCTAAAGATTTGGTTTGTGCCTCAGCCCAAAGAAGGAAATATGAAGAAGGTGACTGAAAGTTCTAGTGCTCTTAGTCCAACAAATTGTAAATCCTTCTTTTCTTTTCTCTCCATAACAGAATTCAATGTAAGCTGCAGATATGGAGGAGTTTTTCACGTTGAGAAAAACGGTCGCTACAGTCTCACCCGGTCTGAAGCAGTCGACCTCTGCAGAGCTCTCAACAGTACCTTGGCAACCCTAGAGCAGTTGGAGAGCGCTCACAAACTTGGATTTGAAACCTGCAGGTAAAGAAATTCTTGAAAAAATACTAACTCGTGACAAGTGCACCCATCCATGCCCTAGTGTGATAATAGCTGTTAATTAGATGGCCGTATCAGTCCTCAAGTAAGTTACATTCTGTGACAGACAAATCTTTGTGCATGTGCGTGTTTGCTCCGGGGCCGGTAATAAGTCCTTGAGTGCATGTACATCTACCAATTATCCTTAAAAAACTGTAGCCTCTTACAGATGAAACCTAAAGATAACAAAAGATTGGCACTATACCAAGCTAATTAGGAAGCTGTTCGGATTGTACTGTATCACTAATTGATAAGTATGAGAAAAGTATTTATGATTTTTGAGGTCAAATAGTGAAGGTGATATCTACAGCGCAGGGAACTCTGCTCTGTCAAGAAAGAGTAAAAAGCAGCAAGTGGTGCTATGAGGGGTGAACTCTTGACATCCCAGTGAAAAAATGGCCACAGCATTCCT
>NW_010430860.1:27585-36660 GCF_000710305.1 Buceros rhinoceros silvestris
ATTCCTGCATCCTTATAACCTGGGAATGGAGAAATCTCAGAAGACACCCATAAAAATGATTGAAAAGCCCCAAACCATGTTGTCAAGTGACTCGATTACCCCCTGTGATTAATGATGTATAGGGCAGCAAATGTGGATAATACACCTCCAGTTTAGCAAAGAATGACTAGACTCACAGAAAATTTGGGGTTCAGAAAATTAAGTGAGTACTAATACAAGCAAAGAAATAAGGATAATAATTACTGGTTGAAACAACTCGCAAGGCTTGTAGTAGATTCTTTATAACACCAAAATTTCCTCAAGATGAAATATGCCCTTGGTTCAAACAGTAACCGTGTTGGGACAGTCCTGTGGTCTGTCAATATAGGCGATGTGGTGATCTTGCTTGACAGAATACATAATGCGCTTGTTATGCAAGTCATCCTAAGCATTCATATGCAGAAAAGAAATTGAACTCAGGAGCTGTAAATCTGATGTTTGGTGTGGGGTTTTTTTTAAAAAAATCAAATAACAGAGTCATGTTGGTGAATCATGGAGCTGAAAGACATTTCAGTGGATTTTCAACTTTATTGCCATCTAAAATAAACAGCAAATATGGAGAAATGAAATTCATCTTCTAAATGACTAGAGGAGAAAAGTTCAGTAGGCATTTCTCCAAAATTTTAAGGCTTTTATTTTGGCACCAGGAACTATTTCCTGCGAATTATTTCACTGCAGTTTAGTCAGTGGTGCTTTACTATTTCAATGCCTAATGCGTGACGGTTTTTTCCTGCTGGCTTGCGAACCCATGAGAACCGAATAAAGCTCCTTTCAAATTAATAGTGTCCATACAAAGCCGTTTGTAACCATGGAAAAATACATGCGCAGTGCCTAGAAAACATTCATACAAACCTCATGCACTGCCATTGATGGCGGCTTATGCCACGTTGATTTTCACAAGTGTTACGGCCTGCACAGTGGAGAAGGAGGTGGACAATAGCATCAGGGAATGATGGATGGAAAATTCTTAGATGATTCTTCCATGAGAACATTATGAAAACATGGATCTCATGTTCTCATCATGAGAACATGGGAACAGCATTTAAAATGGTACCACGTGAAGTCTGGAGACAATTCCTTGTTCTGAAGAGTCCTGCAGAACACAGTAGGCATGTTTTTTGTATGAATGTGTTTAGCATTCTGCACTGTCCAGCACTACCCAATATACAGAGACCAGGGATCAAATCCTAACACCTAGGGGTAGAGGTTTCTCGTGCTAGCAACTGTGAGTATCCTGCACCATGGGAAGTCTTTTCTGGGGTTTAAATTTAAAGATAAGTGAAGGAAGGAGTGGAGGGAAATGTTTTTGCAGTGGGAAGCTGTAGGTTTTCATTAATGTTACAGTCATCCCTAACCCACAGTGTAGCAGAGGACAGATTTGGACATGTAATGCACGTAGAGAGGACTCCTTCCTTCTGGCCAGCCCTCCCACCCTCTTACTTTCATTTGTTGCTCCTGTGCTAGAAGTCCTTGTCAGTAGGGCCAGGCTCTTACCAAGCTTGAGCAGGAGAGAAGAAATGTACTGAATATAATCATCCAAATACGTGTGGAATGGTGAGCGAATCAGATGCATCAACAGGCCATCACACGAGTAGGTGATTAATGGATGTTCAAGTGTCAGTGCTGTAGGCTCAGCTGGTAGCGTGAGTAAAGCAGTTTGTAATTCCACCCACAAGAGAGTTTCAGAAGTGCAAGTGTCTGCACATCAGAGACCGAACTAGGATGGGGCTGAGAGATAAAAAACTGCAAAGCTGTGAAACTTACTCTCCCTTGGTAAATTGTACCTCTCAAGAAGTAAAACCAAAGCCAGCCCAAGCCCCGGTGCTCGTTAGCATTATACACCACCTTCGGGCTAAATGCAATGCAGCTAATCGGGTGTTACGGGATTGCCAACCGGTGATAACTCACTGGGCCTGACAGAGCTCTGTCAGCCACGGTCGGCACCCAGATACGGGAGCCCTGCGCACAATAGCCGCATTGTTCGGCTGAAAGCTGCAGTGAGGGTCTGCGGATGAATGAGTGTTGTAGCTGAATATTTGACGGAGCCGTCAGCTCTGGCAGAAGGTGACGTCTCTTACCCTCATTCTCGAAATCTGCTCAGGTGCTATAAACAGCCCCAACATCTCTGTTGGATTTCTGAACGTTTCTGCCATCTGCTATCGTATGGACTATGGTGTGTTTTCCTCCACTCTTCACAGGTATGGTTTCATAGTGGGCTCTATTGTTCTCCCACGCATCAATCCTCACCAACTTTGTGCAGCCAACCACACGGGCATTTACAGGCTTTCGACAAACACAACCGGTCGGTATGATGCGTACTGCTACAACGTGACAGGTATGGATATGCCTTTATGACATGTTTTGGGTATAAATTGACTCACAGTAACAGATGTAATCTCCTAATTAAGGTACTGGAATGAGGGCTTCTCTATTAAATACCTGTTCTTGAGCTGAGAAGAAATACATTTTGTCAGCCTTTAGGGATGTATCTATGCTGCTAGCAGTACATTTGACTCATTTTGTCATTAGTTTGCTTTGATCTAAACCTTCTTCTACCCTTGGGACTGACTTGGTAGCTTCAGAACGGTTCTTTAGAATGGCTTAGCGCAATGATCCACTGCAGCAGTGAATCTAAAAGACATAACTGATGTAGGTGATGGTACTCAGCTCTTCGGTTCACGCACACGTGAGCTTCTAGAGCAAACAGCAGTTATTTGTGTTAAGGGATTCTTGGAGTGGTTGCCACCTCCAGCAGCTACGTGGCCCGGGGCAGCCATCCCAGGCCCATGGACGTGGCCGCTGCCCTCCTCTTCCCAGGTTCATCCAGGAGAATCTCCAGTCAGATATTAGGCAGTTAGGTAGCGATGCGGGTCAGCAGCGGACTGCTTTCTGCTAGGGTTTTGAACCTCTTAATATTGGAAATAATTTACTAACAACTCATTAGGAAAGCGTAGATAGTCTTGTGACAGGTGTTAAATGCAATGTTTGAAGATAATATCTGGACTAACTTCAAGTCTTGAATTTCAGTAGATTGTTACATACATTCACAGTGGAAACAGACAGACCTTACAGAAAGCTGTAGGCAATTTCAGTGATGGATGATTTGAATGGCGGTGACATTTTTTTGTTTTGTTCTTGGTGGTCATATCATTAAAAACCATCTCTCCATTGGCATAGTATGAAGTGAGCTGCCGCCCTCTGTCACCGACCGATGACTCTCCTCCTGCTACAGCGATGTCCGTCCCCACCAGAGCTTTCTAACTCCTCCTGAGCCTTACTCCCTTCCAGCACTATGAGCAGGTGGCTCCACACTGGCCCTGAGCAGGAGCAAACAGTGGTCACCAGACCAGAGCACACGGTGCCGGTGCAGAGCCTTCCATGGTGGGGACGGGGTCCCTCTGCCTAAAGAGGATTAGAGCTGCCAGTGGGGTTGTCTGTGTTGAAACTGGGTTCATGAGGCTCTTTTAACTGATGTTGATTGCAAACATGTTCTGGAATGGTTATGGAGATGGAGAATCCTGTTGTGATGGGATTCTGTCTGACTGACAGAACAGTCTGGAAGTGCCTCGCCTGGAAAGGAGCAAAAACGGAATGTTGGGAGATCAGCAAATACCATTTGATTTGGAAATTTGTTTTCAGTTGTCTACCATGATGCTGATGTTTTGTGTTTATGTACAATTAATATGAGTAAGCGTATTAATTTCTCAGTTTTTTCCAATTAATATTTTCTTTCTTTTACAGAAACAAGAGAAAAAACATGCGAGCCAATTGAGAGACTAGATACTTCTTTCCTCAGTAATCAGGATGAAATAGGTACTGCTTTGATGAGAAAGACCTGCCGCTTGATTCGTTTGTAGGGTCTGGTTGTCTTTTTTTACATAAACGATTGCTGATATTAAAAGTCAAGCCAAACATAAGAAAAAGAAGTCAAGAGATGTTCAACAGCAATTAGTCACTCATCTTCCCCTAAATCTTTTGGAATATGATTTTTCTCAAGGTGCTATGAAACATGTTTTATATTGATATTCATCATTTTTAGCACCTCAAAGTTGCTAATGTTTGTTTGACACAGAGGACTTTGCTTAAGACCTTTCTACATCTCATTTGAGCCACTGGTTGGAAGAGCAGCTGGAAGTGGAAGGAAACTCTCATAATGAATAATTTGTCCCAATTCTAAAATTCTGATTTGCTTTACAGAGGCCAGGATTTTATGTGCAAAATCAAACAGTCTGATCAGAATATCAAAATATTTGATGCAGAGTAGGCCCTGTATATGTGACAAATAAGTACATTAGACATAGTGATGTGTGATCTAGACGGATTAGATAGGGTGGCAGAAATGGATGAACTGATATTAATCCACAAGCAACTATATTTTTTGGTCTGTTTAGCATTACTGGAATAGAGCCATGTAGCTCCTTGATCTTATCAGCTCCCTAATTTCCTCTTTCCAACAGTCATTGACAATGCAGACGGCTCACGGTACAACGCAGATGGCACACGCCATAGCGGAGAGTCCTCAACCTCCGGTGTGGATGATGAAAATGCAGGTAGTGGATTGACACATGACACAACTCCCACGGATACTTCCATCAGGAGATCCAGCCCCTCCTACTACGGAAGTGCTACTCCAGTCTCCCAGCTGCCAGATCATTCGTCTGGAGCAGGTGAAAAAGAGATTCCTGGAAAAGATTACGGTAAGGACACGAGGTTGCCACCATATCCTCTTAAAAAAAGCAGGTGAAGGATGACATTGCTAGTTAAAGGGTATCATGAGGGGATGAGAAGCGCCACCTCTAATCTGCATCCTGGAGAAGTAAGAGGAGAATGCGTGTCTGAAAGAAAACAGAAGCATTCTGAGTTTCTAAGGATGTTTTTGATTGCGCAGGAGTACAAAGCAGCTACACATCAGCACTGTTTCCCACATAGTTTCCCCGGACGTTGAGAATAGATGGTTCTAAGAATTTGCTCTGGTTCTTATTAAAATATTTATTTCATTAAAGGCTCAAAAACATGCCTAGCAGTGAACACAGAGAGGTTAGTGAGGCTGAGGGTGTGGAGATAGAGAGATAAGGATAACATAGTTTTATCTGTTCTCTCAAAGGATGAATTGCCAAGGAGGATTTACAGTATGAGTGATTCCTCTGTACAAATACAGGGGATTTTTTAGAATATGTTCTTGCAGCGTATTACAGAATGCACAGAGATTGAAAATGTGAAATTAAAATGTTTTTAATATCTTCTTCCTTTATTGATGAAGCCAAATTCTATTTTCATGATGCCCTACCAAACTCACTCTTTTCTAGGGCACTCTGCAGTGTGTGCTGTGCCTTGCCTGTATTTTGCTTTCTCATGGAAGTGGCATGTATTTTACTTTGGTTTTTATGGTGGTTGTGTGGCTGAAATTCTCAGAGTCTGAAAGACCAACTCCCACTGAGCCTAAGGGATACAAATATAATTCATCCTCTAAGAATGACAGAGTTTACCATGTCACCTCTAACTTACCAGTGAAGGATATCAGTATTTTGCATCATTATCCTCAATTAATACTGGAATTTAAAAAAAAAATTAAAAATTGAGGAGAAATTACTTATCGAATGACTTTTCACTGGTAGTATACTCATGACGTGGTATGTGATGCTTGTTTTTCCATGTAGTTAGCATCACAGAAGGTAAGTCCTCACATTCTCTGCCTAAGGAACTAGGACCAGAGCCGTTCCCCAAGGTGTATACTGTGTATTTTAATGCTTGCCATGACAACTCTCTTCAGCTCTGCTTACAAGCAGAGCTTGGATTTTTTGATTAAATCTCAGAATATAGCTCAGTAAAGAAGGAAATACAAACAACTTCACTCATTGCTCTAGAATCCCTGTCCAGATGGTACACAGGTACAATTAGAGCTTGTATCACATGAGCAGGTCATTGCCAGAACATTCCTTATCACCGTAATGCATAACTCCTCTTGAAATAATCTGCTTTGGTGACATCCTTACTGCATTAGTAAAGTAAGGCTATTTGGCCTGGAATTATATGAAGAACCTAGTCTGCATCTTCCTTCTCTCTTGGACCAATACATGAAGGAATGAAGCTTGCAGTAAAGAACAAGGGAAGTAGTTGTCGGTTCTTCACTGCAACATGAATGAAGTAGTAATGATCCACCCATCTCCATACAGATGACAGAGTGTCTTCTCCATCCCCTGACATCTCTTTCATGACGGCAGCTGATGATTCCCTCAGAGAAGATGGTGGATGGTATCCCGCGAGCACCAGTAAGATTTATATGTATTACAGTAACTACATCAAATATAGATTGCTTTAACCCTACGTCCTTCTTCCAGCAGGGCGTTCTGGTAAGTGAGGTATGCATCACCTCCAGGTGTGGAGACGGCTTCACTCTCTGGGACAAGGGGAGCAAAGACATTTACTGTGTGTTTGCTTCGATGCTTACACATGAGTTCAGAAAGACTGTTGGTTTGGGTTTCTCACTGCCTTTTTATCACAACTATTTACCCTGTGGGGCACCACAATTATCACTTGAAGTAGATTTATTTCCAAGGTAGAAAAGGACATTTTTGTCCATTTGTGATGAAAGCATCTGATTCCAATGTACTTATGCTTGTGAATGTGGGTAACCACGTCAGAACCACCGCCTTGCTCACCGAAGTAGTGCTTTAAGTGGAGTTCCAATCCTGAGCCACTTGTGCACTGCTCAATCTAGTTTCATCCTTGGCGTTGACAGCATGCACGAGAAAAAATTGGGGCCTGTGGTGGCTCCACAGGCTTTGAGGGCTCAAAAGACCATTTTCTCTTCTTTGTCCTTAAATAGCTACAGTAAATAGGAAAAACTGATGTGAAGTCATTATCAAATACGTAGTGCACAGCCGCTCCAGCAAATAAAAACCTTTTGAAGTCATCTTACACGTTAAAGTGGAACTGTACATATATTCACCCTAGTTCTGCAGTTTACAGTGATAAAGATCTTTTCCCCAGAAAATAAAGTGAACCTGTTAGTTGTCCAGAGGAGATCTACGGAGGCGAGTTGTAGTTAAGATTGAACTGAGAGAAATTAAAGTTTCTTCCTGTTGACTGTTTCTCTCCCACCATGGAAGCCTGTGATAGCGAGGAACTTGCTTGACTGTGAGTAGTTTGCTGATAGGTGGTCAAGTGGCCCATGTGGCTTAGAGGGACGGTGCCCTCGTTACTGTGTTTAGGAATCACAGGATAGATTGTGGTCTCACGCAGTCAGCAAAAGCTTTACTAAAAGACAGAAATCATTCAACCAAGCATCTTGTCTCAGAGGATGCGAAGGCTAGTTGAAAGTGCGTAGATGGAGAAAAGAAATACCAGGCTGATTTCCCCCCAGACCCTGAAAGAAAGTAGAAAATTTTCTGCTGCTTGTTTAAGTGAAATGTTTTGCTCTGAAGTGTTGCCTGTAAGGGAGGGAAAAATCCTGCCTGGTAACAGTGGGGAGTTTGTTTGACTCTGGAGGTGATTTTTGCTTCATATTTATTTGATTTGTTTGTGTGTGTGGATCAGCGCTCCCTTGCACAGATGTTTCTGTACCCACTGCAAAACTCTGTGCGTTGCTTCCAGGCAGGAAATCTTTTGGTTTTCCTTTCACTACTCGATTTTCTAGTGTATTGATCCTAAATATGTCTATCCCTTCCTGTTGCTGACAGTTGTCTCTCATGGGCATGGCTATTTACCAGAGAGAAAACTAGAGGTATTTAAAATTTTAAAAGATCAAAATAAGGATAGAGCTATGTAATAAAAGTTGTCCACACTGATATATGTGTATCACAGAAGCAAGAGCATTGGCATGATTGCTTATTGGTTTAGGGTTGATGGGTTGATGGATTGATTCTCTGGAAAAACAAACAAAAAAAAAGAGACTATAAGGGTGCATGTGGGCTTTTGTGACAGCTTTAGCTATTACTCAGCAACATCACTTTAAAGCCAAACAGACCCATTTCATTTAATTTTACTGCATTACAAATGGATGAGTAACGCGGCGCTCCTTTCAGAAGTGAAGTCTAAGCAATGCGTCTCCGTGACAAGTCATCAAATAGTCAGTAGCAGGGGAGAAAGTGACATGGAGAACAAACAAAAAAGAAGATAAAGGCATGCCCCAATGGCTGCTATTTGCATTGTGCAACAGTGGAGATTCACTGGAATTGCCCAGCCCTAAGTTGTGAGAGCTGCTCACTCAAACAGGGGTTGTGACTGACTTTGTTCATCCATATATTGTAGATATTTTTATGCTCTGGTGGATTTTCCTTTTATTTGATTTGGAGCATTCTGTGAAAAGATCTCATCAATGGAATAAGTCTTCTGTCCAACCTTTGGCTGATCAGTTTATCCTGTTTGCGCATTAGAACTTTGATTCCTAGGTCTTGCATTTTCCCATGCTTTCATATATTACACAAAAATTGACCAAAATTGGTCAATTGATCAAATTTGAGGCCAGTCTTCAAGATATTTTTCTAAATTAATTACTTCAAGATTTTTTCCTGAATGGAAAAGAGTACATGATATCTTTGCTTCATCTTCAAGCTATAGAAGTAAGGTAGTCTAAATGTTGATAATAATATTGCTTATGAGGAATTGCCAGAATAAAAATATTGCCAGAAAAAAACCCATTTTGAAGTAGATTTTGCTTTCTTTCAGTGAAATCTGTGTATGACTTGAAGCACAGCTCTTCTTGCAAACCCTGCTTCTCAGTTTATTGATGAATAGCTTAGCAGAGAGAAAGGTTAAACTAGCAGCTGGCTTGCAGGAGGGATTTCAGTTTCTGTGGCGTGTGTGCTTCTGTTAGCTTCAAATGCTCTTTGCCACACTGTCGGGGTGTTTCACATCCAGTACGTTATTTTGTTCTGTCATATCTAAAAATGCTTCGCAGAGTTCATTGCCTTCCCTGGACTTTCAGAGCTGGTAACACGACCTTATACTTTAATGGATTTTCCAAACTTCACTTACGCTGAAAGCGTTGGGTGTTTTTGCTGTTGGAGGAATGTAATGATACCAGAGGTTCATACA
>NW_010430861.1:0-27476 GCF_000710305.1 Buceros rhinoceros silvestris
AAATATATAACTATTATAAATAAAGGAGATTTTATATTATGTACATTTTAGAGCATAACTTTAATATTTTCAGTCTGACAGCTATAATATTTTTCTGCAGTACATATGCAATTGCCTAGTAAAAAGCTGTGATGTTTGACTGATAACTAAAACAATTTTGACAACTGTTTGGAAAAATACGAATTAGAGTATTCTAAGTTCCTATACTGAAGACAGGGTTTTGGTGAGTTTTTTTTGAATGCGTGAAATGCATGCTTAGCACAGCTGGACAAGAGACTGAAGGGGGGCAGTTTGGGAGGTGGGAGAGAGAGAGAGAAGGGGAGAAAAAACCTTAATGAAATTACATTTAGATTTAGCCATCAGAGTTCATATCAAAAAACTCCTGAAAGCACAAATAATGAAGCTATTTTACTCATTACCTTAAAAGAACAGTCATACTAATGAATATAAATGCACAGATCATTTCTTGTGTGCATTTACCCTGGGATTGAAAATCATGAAGGGTGCATTAAAAATGCCAACTTCAACTACAGATTTCAGGTAATTAGTCTCCATTTAAAATTTTCTTATCCAAACATTCCATAAGCACTAGAGAAAAAAATATTTCAAATTCAAGCAACCATTCATCTGACCTTTTATTTTAATTATTGGGAAAAGTTCAGTAGTAAAATTCCTTTTTCAGGGAGAAAATTAAGATCCTTTGACCCTGTTTTTGGCTGCCATGGGCAATTTAGATGTCACCTAATGAAGCTGACTTTTCCTAATGGGGAAGCACAGCACAAGAACTAGCTCTTATTAGTATATCGCCGAGGTTCTTAGTAGTGAAGCAGCTCAATCTGTGTGCCACACTATATACTTCAACAGCTGCCACGTAGGCTAAGTTTAACACTGAGATTTAAGTTCTGATGAGTACACCTTGTTCCTGTTTCAAAATTTGTGTGTCTTTGAGACTATTTCATCTCTATAGCTGATTTTTTTTCATTTTTCCTTGTTTTAAAGGCATTTTGTTTATGAATCTTTTTTACAAATAAATGGGTCTTTTTCAATGGTCATGGGTCTTTAACACTGGTTAAGCAAATACATAAGTTACTAGAAGGTAGCAATGCCTTTTCAAAAAAATTTTAAACCTGCCCTTTGATCTGCAGAAATCCTCTAAGGAACAGAAAGAAGTCAGCAGTATTACAGATCTGTCCCCTTTCCACTGTCAGTTTTAACCCAATTTTTTGTCAGACAAAGTGCATAGTGAATTTACTTGGGTTCATAGACAAGTATGCCCAAAGTTTTAAGTTAGCATCTTTGCTCATTTAAGTAGTACTGCTAGAAAACCTCTACAAAACAGAAAATCAAGATAGGTGCTGGCATAAAAACTTTATAACATTTGCTTCTTTATTTCTCTATTGAAAGAAATGTGAAACATGGAGAGACTTACACGGCCAAGTTCAGCACCTGAAACTTTATTTCCTCAATATAGATCCACTTTGAAATAAACATGTACACCTGCCTGAATCATTATACTAGAATTTCTAGATTTCTATTTTGCTTTTACTGTGATCTGCCTACAATTGCTCAGCACTCCAATATGTTAATAACCATGTATTTTCAAGAGTTTTTCCTATTAGAAAATCTACAGAGCTTTGTTTTGGACTGTGGCAGATGCACCGCCCTAACAAAGACCTGACAATGACCAAGTCTTGCTAAAGAGCTGGTAAAGATCAGGACTTTCCAGCCATTAAAATTTGATTATTTCAGGTCCTTACTCTGCCTTTGTTGTGTATTTTCCCCAACTGATTAGAAAGGAGTTCACCTCACCTGGGAGCTCATTTGAGTTGGTGTTCCTCAAGCAGCAGGTCTGCTGTTGGGGACCCTCCCCTTAGATCAGGATACTGCCTAAGGAAAATTCCTGGGATTGAGTGAGCCCTCCCCTCCTCCCCACCCCACTTTGCTACGTAAATACTTCTGGATATACACACACACTTGAACCTTCGCCTCCCTTTGGGTGAGTGACCCCCTTTTTGGGTACCTTTGAGTGGGAAGTTTTCCCTTTTATGAGTGAGTGGTGTGCATTTGGGGTCATTTTTCTAAAAAGAATAGTCACAAAACTTTGGAATTAGTTATGTATATTCCTGCCTGGTAAGAATTTGTAATTTACTTTGGTCTGTCGGAGCACTGGGTAATTTTTGGTTGTAATAAATCTACTGTTGAGTAGCTATTGCTGTCTGTTTTGTGGATGCCTCTGCAACATAGATAGCAGCACACAAAACCAGTCATGTAACCAATCTTGTAATGCATTCCGTACCTCAACTCAAATTCAAACAATTAACCACCAGTGCCTGAGCTAAGACTCAGAGGCAGGAAAACAAAGGAGGTGCTTTCAATCAGGACTGTGCTCACCTAACCATGTGACATAGGTGCCACTGTGCAATCTTCCTGCATAATACAGAGCAGCAAGCAATCTAAGTTGTACTAGGACCGATAGTATTCCTTTCCCATGAAAATACTTTGGGTTGAAAAGAGAAATAGAAGTGTTTTGCTAAAGAATCCTGACATAAAGGGATGGTCTGACTGCAGAGCTGACTAGCCTATTAGAGCTCTTGGACATAGCAGAGCAGAACAAAATAGCCTCACTACACAGCTGAGGATCAGGACCTTCATGTATTGTAAAACACACAAGTGCCTCGGGAATATCCCTAAAGTCAGGTCCAAAGCTTTTCCTGAGCTGGCTGAACACATCAATTTTGTGGCCAAAATCAGTAGATCTTTTCTGCCCACTGAGGCCTTAGTGCTCTCCTGGCTGCAGGAAGGTATACCTTTATACATGTACCAGATCTATTAAGGTATTTATTGTCATTATTTGTGACTGTGTTTAGGTAAGATAAGACATATGATGGTTTAGAGGAATGAAAATGAGCCAGATTAAAACACTCACAGTGTTAAGAAAGCCTTTCAATGCCAAAAGGCTTTCCTTTACGTTTTCTCTTATAATCCAGGAGAAAGACAAAGTAAAATGATTTGTTTCCTGAAAAACAGAAATTCTTACCACGTGCCAGAGCACATCCCTCACTAAAAGTAATATCATCAATAGCAACAGTTTCGTCTTGTCTCTGGGTCTCCACCATCCCCTGAAAGATAACCTGTGGAGATTAACAGCAAATCAACATGAAATGGCATTCACCAGTGTTGCAGACAGAAGAAAAAACCTTCCAAGTTATGACAATCTAGTCCATAGAGTTTCTATTAGAAATATGAGGATTCAAATCATAAACTTAATTTTGGAGGATTACCATCCTGGCTTTTTCACATATATATCTGTGCTGACAAGTCACAGAAAGTTTAATAATCTAATTTGAGTGAAGTAGCATTCAACAGGAAGATCCTGAAAACTACAATAAAATACATTAAAATCTAAGCAAGGATCACAACAGTTAAGAAATACAAAGAATTTTGGTTTTTTATCAAGCAATTACTCCACCACAAACTAGAAATGTGAATCTTTTCTTGTTGTTTCAGGATTCCTCAAACTTGGAGCAAGGTCAGAGTAACAAATGTCATTAGTCAGAAGCTTTTAATCAAGATTTTAGCCAAAACATACCTTGAGGAGTGATTGATCAACTGTTATTCTTCTCTAATGTTACAACAATAATTTTTTTTCCTAACAAAGCCTTCTATACTGAAGATGCAACATTTTTTTTTAGCTTTCCATCTTAAGGGCAGATTTCAATCTACATTTGTAAATGTAGAGACTACCAGTTTTTCCGCAGTGATGTAGAAGGGGACCAATCAACCATAGTCTTTGGGGAAACCCAACAGCAAACATACCCACCAAAACAACCCAACAAATCGATCATATGAATAGCATCTCCTAAACTACTCCCTCGCCATATCTTGGGATGTTACAGATACAGCCTTTTTCAGAGTTCTGGAGACATAATCCACCTAGAGGTAAATTCTAGCTGAAGAGGTGTTTTCTCACTTTTCTGAAGCAAAATCAGAGGTAGCTTCAAGTTCATATTGCACTGGAGCACACAATGTACTTGTTTCCTCAAAACTCATGAGGAGTGGTCAATATAATAAAAAGCATGGATTCAAGAGGCTTGCTCTCCATGTACGTGTTATCAATGTCTCTACAAAGAGCTCCCTACTGACTGATGTAGATTAAGACATCCTGGCATTCTGAACACCTGGGGAAGTTTCTCCAATGATAAGAGGAAACAGTTGTTTATATTTAAAAGCATTTGACTACAGGAGGGGAATCAGACTCCCTGAAGTCGATGAAAGGTTTACTACTGACTGAACTGGGAGCAAAGTCAGTGCTGCAACTCTGAACCTATCTCTCTAGAAAGGTGAGTTCTACTTTCTTCCCCCCTTCAGGATGACAGAAAAGTCATGCAAGATGCCTTCAGCTGCTCTCAGGTCTAAGGCTTTATCTAGCACAGGTACCCATCTTCCCTCCCCTGAAGAGCTCAGTTGAATAATAACCCAACTGACTCCCACCCACAGTTATCTGACCAATAAACTATTTAGTTTTCCCTCTCACACAAAGTCTAGATATCCTTCAGTCCACAAATCTGTAATGAAAGTGACACTTAATGACACTATTTGCTCATAACTAATTAACAAGTGCTGCCTAAATATGCAGTATCTATGGCTGTCATAACAAATTAACAATGGTTAATTTGCTAATGGATTTGCAGCTCCATTAGTGACAAGGAAAGCTGTAGTGGGAACATAGGTGGGATTGATACAGGCTGGGCTTTCCCCACAAGTGCAACAGTGAAGCCCAAGGCCAAACATAGGAAGCAAGCACAAAGAAAAGAGGGAAACCTACACCCAGAACTATTTCCCTTCATGAAGTCTGGGAGAAGAAATTTGCTTTCAATAGAGCAGGGGGAAGTATTTTAAAGAGAGCAAACTATGATACAGTTCTCCAATAAACAGACATACTGAACTTGTTGTGTGTTGGAAAATTAAATAAAGTAGTGGTAATCTTTGTATTTCAGAACTCCCCACAGATGGAGATTTTTGAAAAATCAAAGCCAAATCCTCTATCCCATAAAATAAGCAGCGGAGGTTGATTTTAATTAAAATCTCACTACGAGGGTGCTTGCAAAACTGACAACAAATACTCAAGCACCCTACCTCTACAAAGAGATTTCTACGGCCACAAAAGAAGAATTTTCCCCATCCATTTTTTTCCATAGAAACTTTGATCATCAAAATTTTATCTTGAGAAATGCCACAGATAGCCCTGTAGACTAAAGATCTTGACATATCTAAAGAACAAGTGCAAAAGGGCAAGCGAATTGCATTCATTTGTATGACCAGCATCTCAAGTTGTCGCTGCAGGAAAAATGCTCAACCAAATAAGAAAGTTTGCTCAGTTTCAGGATCTAGGTTTGATGAGATGCCCAGCAACGTTTATTTAGCCAATTGTAATGATTACTGCTGTAAGCCTGGGACATGCCTCTTTAACACTGGACTGTGCCCATCAGTCCGCTTGAAAGAGGCCAAAGGATAACAAGGTTTGCAAGCAATAATCTAATAAGGATTTGAGCCAGCAATTTAGAGGAAGAAGATGCCCTGTATTAATCATTCCCAGACTCACTCAATTTCTAAACAATATGAAGGATGAAAAAATAAACCTAGAAGTAAACCCTTCCAGTAAAATCTCAGATTGCAAATCATACAGTCATATCAGGTAGAGGTAAGTTATTGACAAGTAATAACATTGATACCTGTATTGAGTTAGGTACCAGTATTTTGTAACATACATTCTCAGTCAGGATTAATCAGCTTTAGCACAATGCTACCTCTGCAAGTCAGGTAATTATGTTGTTCATATGGTTTACTGAAATGAGGTTGTGCTCTCATGCTTTCAGGTTTGTATGCCAACCAACTCTTCAGAGTAAGTACTGTAGGAGGATATTCCTCTGATTTTCTTCTCTGCTCCTCACTTTCCCTCCAGTATTATGCATAACTGTGTATACATCATCCATGATATAGCACAGTTGCACTTACTCTGCTGATGTTTTGTGTAAATGCACGTGTAAAAACATTTAAACAGCCTGCACTGTTTTTCAAAGTCTGAGACAAATAAATAACACGTGCACTGGTTCTGTGACAAGGGCTCAAAGCTACAATGAATAATGAAGTACAGCATCCATCACCTAAAGCATCCCTACAGAACTCTCTCATAGTGTAAAATGGTATTTCCTGTATAAAATAAACCTTGAATTTATCAGTGCAGTTAGACTGAGGCCAAGGGAATACTCTATTGAAAGTTAAGATCCTGAGTACACCACCTCTATGGGCTCGTAGATAATTTATGATGCAATGAGACTGCTTGTTTTCTGTAAGACACATGCACAGATTAAGTAAGCTTTGCGAAAGGTTTAACACTATCAAGAGGTAAGAATGAGTAGTATTTGTTAATGCCAACTATGAACTTCCACATGGCTTCTCTTTTATATCACGATAATGCTTTCCCTTTACAAAATATCTAGTTTTGACTTATTAGAAAGAACAACTGCAATTCATAAACTATATTTTACAGTCACCTCAATTTACCAACCTCATAATTTTCAGTGCTATTGATTGTGATAGTATTTGCTTTCCACTGATTTTGCAGTTCTCCTGAAACTTGCCAGATGTTTGTAATGCTATTTTCAGAGTGCTTTTGAAGCCCCACGGTCAATGTTCCACTCATTTGACTGATCCAATAATGAAATGTAATCTACGACAAAAAAAAAGTCTGATTATTCCAGGAAGGTATTATGACAAACAATGAAATACAAGGACTAGGCATCAAAATACCTGGCAAACATGTTCTTTGTCAGTTGGAAGAAAAACATTGGTCCTTAAAGTTGCAGAAGAGGATTGCATGTCAGAGGACAATGAGATGAAATAAGCTAATAAAAGGAATGAAGAAGAAATCTTAGCAGTTTGGACAACTTAGATAAAATATAACAGTAAAACAAGAGAAGACATACATACTTGCATGAACAACTGAAAAGCCAACTAGAAGATTTCCTGCAGAAAAGATTCACATCACACTTGTAGTCATTGTGTGCCAAGCTTTTATTCACACTGAATATTGACATAGTATTACTCCACATTGTACCTACTGAAATTTTGAGTAGGGTTCTAAAATGTTTCGTGTGCTGATTGCTTGAATGCTCAACAAACGCAAAATTTTGGAACGATGTACGACTAAGTCAACAAGCTGATCAAACAGCTTAAACTCCATTTGTTTAATAGATCACATATTTCATGCCTAAACATGTCACCACTGCTGGAATGTGCCACCCACCCCCTTGCTGTGCTGACACCCACTGTTTGGTGTCCCTAAATGTTCAGCAGCATCAATGGATGTCAGTGGGGGCAATTTTTTTTTGCATGGAGGAATTCAGTTACACCCCTTTGCTTCATACACACTGTCACATCAGACCCCATGTTGTCAGACCGCCCCTCTGCTGCCATCTGTCTCACGGCAACAAGATTTAACATAATATTGGTGGGAAGGTTCAACCTCTACTGCGTTACCACCAACATCCTCCTCTGACATTTGGGCCAATGTAATAAAATAGGAGACATTGCTTTTGGAGCAGCCCTAGTAATTTCTATCTTTAAGCAGGAATGAACATAAAACTGATTACACATCTGAGTCACCACACCAGGAGTGGGAAAACCTGAATAACTGACAAAAGGAGAAATATTTCCTAGGTGATTAGAACCAGCATTTAGACAATGAAATTACAGTTTAGCCATTCTCCAGGTAGAAAACTTAAATAACCAAACACATTTAAATCACACAGCAGGATACAGTACACAGCACATCCACTACACACAAAAAATTAAGTTGTTAGAATGTTGCATGGATAAAGTTCCCTAATCACAGAGTATAACGAGAACTGTCAGCTGTGGAATCAGAACTTGCAGGAAAATGTAAAATGAGCAGGGTTCACTGAAGTTTTCTTTTACGGAAAACATTTAAATTTCTGTGCCATTTTCATTGTGCTGATTTCTAAGCAAGTTTTTCATGCATTCACATTTAAACCACCAACTTGCGTTAATCATTGCATGAAATGTCTACCTGTTTGGTAGCTTAGTGTGTAGGAGGTGCTGCTTGCTTCAGACCAATACAGATTTCTCCACTCCCCGATAATCACAGTTTGGGAACGAGGTGAAAAATACCTAGGCTAATCAGTCTCTCAGAGACACTTCGGTCTCTCATAAGGTCGTATTTTTTGTACACTCTCCAAAGCTGCATGCCTGCCTTCCTTCAGGGCTGCTGCAGTACTGCTTGTGCACAGGAGAGATGAGAGGGGGGAGGTGGAGACAAAGGGGATAATAGAAAATATGGAGACAGACTTAAACAGTTTGGAACAATTACTTCAACCAGCTCACTTCTTTACTGTGATATTAAAGGTCCCCATGAAAATCTTTCCCTCCTTCCTTGCTTTCTTACAAAGAAGCATTCTAACAGCTTTGGAAAGCAGGAAAAAGCTTACTGTAGCTAAAATGTTGGCTCAAGCTAGCTAAAAATGTATGAAGAAAATCATATTACAAAAGGAAGAAAACAGGTTTTGGAAAGCAGGGATAACTTGGCAATTGGATGAGAATAAGGGATATATACTGTTGAGGACAGGGACAATGAATGACTGTTGAGGTACAGTCTGATGCAAATTGGAATTGTAATAAGGTTTAGAGAGAAACCAGCTCAAACAGGTTATCAAATATCAAAGCTCTTCCTATCCTCAGATCCAAAGTCCTTCTCTCTCAAATATTTGGTGTAGTAATATCAGCCATCTATAGACACACAGACTCCAGGCATTCACCAATCTAATCTCAGATAGAGGATCCAATACTCATTTCTAAACTTTGCAACCATCAAGACTGAAATTATCACCCAATATCTCCAAAACAGGAAAAGGTCATTCAGGTGGATAAACACGGTTCTTGATGACTCATTACTTGCTCCTTCATAATAACAGGAATTGCTTTCTCTTTTTTTCCTGGTATTCTGGGTTAGCATAGCTACAATCACCTAAAAACCTGGACACAAGTGGTCAGAAAATAATTGAACTATCATGACATTAGTAAAATTAAGCAAATAGAGAAGTACATAATTTGTAAGAGCCCATGGTTCTTTCTAGGAACATAATAATTCTTACCACTGTTGTTCCCATTGTGGTCAGAGTATGGAGGTCCCATGCCAGATTGACCATTTCTTCTTATCCATCCAGGCTGTAAATTAAAATCATGAAGAGCTTTGCACAGATCTGTTTCAAAATCACACTTTTCACAGGAGGAACCTGGATTGAAGCAAACAGACAAAAAATTAAAATCTCAAAAAACAAAAGCAACGGGTTATGTTCTCATCATCACTTGCTATTTAATTAGTACACAGAAACATTTCTATTAGCCTCCTTAAAGCAAGGAACACCACAATTTTTAAATCATAAAAAAAATTAAACAGGGTAGTGGAAGACAAGAGAAAATGAACATTAAGAAAACCCAAAAACCACCAAGCCCTTCCCCCCACCAAACCAGACCTGAACCGGTCCATTTATATTACGTCACTATAACACATACTTCTTTCTTTACAGATATGCATGTAGTTACCTACTTGTAGGAAACTGTCCAATCTAGCATAGCTTATACGCAGAGGCAGTTCTTAAAATACACTGCAGCTATCAGTTGAAGAATTTCAGTATATCCTCTGTTTATCCAGGGTTCTTGTATAGAAAAACAAAAGACTTAACACTAGGAAATAAAAATAGATAGCAATAATTTTTATTCCACCACTGTTAATTTCACTATTTTGTAACCTGTGTTTTTGGGGAACTTTGAGTATAAGCCCTTTGCCAGAAAATCCCCCAGGCCTAATAACACAAAAGTTATCTGACATATTCCAAAGTTTAGCAGTGCTCATCATCTTTACTAAGATGCCGCACTAAAGCAGAAACCACACTGTTCAGAGAAGTCCTTGAATGACAGTCACCACATTTGCTTTTCCTCAGATTTTATTTCTTCCAGTGCACATAACATGCTGGGGAAGGACTGCTTCTGCCCCTTCCACATTCCCCTGTATGGCAGCGTAGGTAGAAAAGGGAGGTAGAACATGTCTTTCTGGCACAGAACCTGGTTTGGAATGCCTGTTCATTCAGGGAATTTGAGTTCGGTATGCAACCAATAAATAATTTCTTACTGGGAGGGAAGAGAGATGTTTATTTCTGCTCTGGTGCCAGATAGTCCATCTCACACCACAGCAAAGCTGAATGAAAGAGCTTGCACATGTCTTCCAGGCTTGACAGCCCCATTCCTTGAATCATTTACTCTAGAGGTAGAAAGATTTAAAAAACTTCAGATACATCTGTAAAGTGCAAGCTCATTGCAACTTCAAGCAGAACTGCCACTATATGGGACGGTCTCCAGATTTCATACACTGTGTGGGATCTTTCAGTTCACCCATATTTTCTTAAACAGCAGGAGGATAGGTTAACCTGCCTTCTAATCAGGATTCTGGTTAGATGCAAGAGCTACAAAGCCTTTGCCCTTCCTCTCAAAATGATGCTCACAGCAAGTCCTTGCTAATGCTTTCAGTCTAATTCCATAATATCACTGTTCAACAGTTATTTTAAACAGAATTGCAACTGCAGTGTTTATAGTCATACTATGAAGTCCAGTTTCACGTTTCATATTCACATCAACTTCCTGCAACAATTAATTGTAAGGCAAGAGAGGGGAAAAGAGATACAATTCACATAAGCATTCCAGACTCAAGGGAATGTGCAGACTGGCTGATTCATCAACAAACTTCTTATCGCTGCCTTTATTCCTTAGCTCTTTAAGTGGCTCAAGTGTATGTTAGTAGCTCAAAAGCACAAAAACTGCTGAGGCATATCTGCTTCACATTATAGGAAACGCACAACATCACATTTAATATTTCCTATGGCCGAAAAAATGATTTAAAACCAATATGTACAAAATAACATCAACATTTCTGTCCTTTAAAAAAATCCTTGATCATTATTATTTAAGGCAATATTAATTTTTACAGAAAATGTAACTTGAAAGCAAACCGAAGTAAATTTGCTGAAAGATACATTTAAAGCCACTGCTTACAGAGGAAAATGCCAGAAGGAAGAAATGTGTGGGATGTTCTACATTTTTTTTTTTTTTGCAGAGTTTCCTGTGAACAGCACAAATAATTAAAATAACTAAGGAAAAATTCCAAGTCTCACAGAAACAGACTACGGTTTAAGGTTCTATTTCAAGTGTGTGTGAGCGTAAAAACTCAGTTTGGGGTATTCTGGGAGCAAAGTATTTTTAAGAGTACTTAGTTACAATTCATCCTCTAGTGCATATTTTGCAGAGATAAAAATTACTGTAGGGTTTATTCTGCTCCTTTTCCAATGCTATGTCAAGAACAAACCAACCACACGATGATAAAAATGAATCATCTGAAATTCCAACTCTGATATATCTTCAGTACAGAAACATCCCTAAGCCTGAGTAGAGCCCAGGGAAAACAGCATGGAGCTGTTGTAAACATAAGACTAGTGAGCTGAAACCCGGGTAGAAAAATAACTATCCAATAACCCCAAGTCAGAAGAGAGGGTGACAGCAGGATCTTCATTTTGACACCCTGATTTGTATCTTCATGTCTGACAGCTAACTCTTCTCCTGGAGTGAAGCATAGCATTATCCAAGCAGCCCCAGCACCCACAGCCTGTCACTCAGAGCCTACTTCCACATCTTACTCATCCATACTTAATACATACAATTATTCGGTGTTAGGTCTTCCATGGTGCCCATAGGCTCATTTTCCTAAACTAGTCTTTGGAGCAACCTTTAATTTCTCTACTTTCATGTAAACATTTTTTAACAGTAGTATTTCCTTAAACAAGTGTAAAAAAGCCTCCATAAAAATTAAAGAATGCATCTTTTGTTGCATATTCTGCAATCGTAATAGGAAGTTCTGCCTAGAAGGCAAAATCCTCTTTCTAGGGAAAACAAGACCAAGCAAAATGAAGATTAAGGCTATGCAATGAAACATAGCATAACCATTTCCTGTGCAAGTGATAGAAAACCCAACTTGTTAACCTGAGATGTTAGTCATACATCAGGGGATTCAACAGGTGTAGTTTCCAGCCATTGGCATTTAATACATTTTAGCACAGCACAACTAAGTCACAAAATTAATTGGTTAACAATCTTAACAATTGTGCTATTTGCAGAGGAACAAAAATGAAATATCCTAGAGTTGACTCCAGACTCTTGTTCCTAAGATGTCTGCATCATATTTGAATAATCCAGGAAACACCACACATCCAGGCACACAAATCCAGATTCCTCAAATCACAATTTGCAGCTGCTCTCTCACCGATTCCAGCTGAATTCAGTCATCACTAACACACTGCAATTAGAGAATTTCAATGTGCACAGAAACAGACAGGTTGAGCTAGAGACAATCTACTGTAAATTGAAAGATAAACCTTTGAACCCCAGTAAATATGGTAGCTTCCTTTGTTGCACAGTGAGTGAAAGAATTTAAGTAAGCTTTTAATTAAAATTTTGGATAAATTCAAGCTGTTCTTTACCCTCCAGAACAAAGATCCTCAAAGAGCAGGACTATCTTATGCATCACATGAAATAATTTGTAGCATCATTTTGTACTACAGTATTCTGGAAATAGAAGATTCTTGATGCAACTTAACTCAGATACTAGCAGTTGAAAAAAAAAAAAAATCACTCTTACTGCTTATGATTTTTCCGTGGAGGGAAAACTCAGCAACTGTATTCAAAGCCTCTGAATGCGACAAAGATTAAGCTAGGATTATGAGTTCATTAATTCAAGAAATTTTTCCCCCGTACATTAATAAGAACTAAAATGTTGCAGGCATTTACACCTCGATTTAGGTGTTTTGAAACCCAGATTTCAGCAAAGAATTTTACAATGAATTAAGGGTCAAGAGTGATACTTGTTAAATGTCCATTGAGTATATGTGGATGGGGAAATGCTTGCTACATAATATTCATATAAAGATTTAAGAATTGCACTCTGTAGAGGTTGAAAATTAAGGGGGGGTGGGGCTGGAAATTCATCTGAAGCAGACAGATACTGTTTTAGAAAAATCAAGTGAAAAAGAGGGTAGCGGAAAGAAAAAAGACTTCCCAAGCATTTTTGTAATATAAAAAGAAAACCACCACACATATACCCTTCTCTGCTGTGTCATTCAGTTATCAAACCATATCACACTTACGACGGAGCCCACTGAGACTTACCTTGTTTCTCATCACTGCTGTCTCCACACCAGCTGGTGAAAACACACAGTTCCCCAGATGGAACAGAGGAGCCATCACTACTTTGGCATTCACTTCCTGTACGTGTCTGAGTACCGACCAGAGCAAAGCAATGTAATACACAGAAGAATATGATTCTGTTCATGGGCTATGTTACTATTCAAACTTCTGTTTGGAAAAGAAATACTTGGTCATGAAACGTCTTTGAAAATGCTGTGCTTACACACATCTCTCTGAAAGACGTTTTTAGAGCCTCATTTTCCAAATCTGCAGCTTAAGGGAAATACAGCTTCTGCAAAGCAGTGACTTTCAACCTGGTGTATCTTTGGATAATATTTAACTGAATTATTATATTGTTTTATGACTAAATTTCAGTGCATGCTGTGTAAGTCAGCTGTATATAATTAACTTACTGATTGGACTTATTGCATGACAGTTTGCAAACCTATTAGATAAAAAAATACCAGGGAAACAGCAGTATTACTGACCAACTTTCATAAAGAACTCTCTTCTCAGAGGGAGTTGGGCAAATACTGAAACTTATAAAAAGTTTGAGGATCAAATGCAGAAACAGTGGAGAAATTCAAAGCTGATTTTGCAAAGGTATTGTGACATCTAGAGAAATATTTTTCAGGGACTGTAGACATACAATGCTGATCACTGAAAGTGATATCTATTAATTATTTACTTTGATACAACTGCAGATAATGACTGAAATACTTTTGAGTACCTGGTTGTTAATGGAATCATACCTGCAACTACATTTTGTATAAATTGATTGGCTGTTAATGAATACTTTCCAAATTAGTAGTTTCCTGTATTTTCTGGAAAAATCATAATTTGTGTGATACTACTAGTGTTTCCCAAAGTTAGGAAAAATTAGAGATACCTAGGATCCTGTATCTGAACTCTTATGAAGAGTGAAAAATGTGATCATATAAACAAGCAAAATCAGAATTTTTCAAACTAACATTAATTCGCCATCCATTGCAGGAATCTATCATTAGGGAAAATTACCGTCAACGTCATCCCTAAATACATTACTCCGTCAACATCTTCAGTCTCTACCCAGAGTTTAGATATAATCCCCACCAATAATTTGCATAACGGCCAGTTCTGAAATAGCACATTTTGAAGAAAAAGGGTATAGTCAGAGGTGACACAACAGTTCCTTAAGCTGATGACAAGAAGAGTAAATCTATTTACACAGTGCAAGTACAGTACATTGCTGGGTAAGCCCTGATTGGCTTACCATATAGAGATGGGCATTACTAAAACGTCTACATACAAAAGGACTCCATCAGTACAAGAGACAGAAACCAGTGCATTTATTTACAATCCTTTTGATGCAAAATCAACTTTCAATTTCTCAGCTGCGCTTCACTGAAGCATCAGTTCTGACAAAGCTTTTACACAGATGAAACAAAGATCTTCAAATTGAGGAGAGTGAATGGGGAGAGATATCCAGCGAGTTCAAAAAGCCAGCCTTGTGAGAGAAGATTTAATCAACTTGTTTTGTTCAGCCTAACGCAAGAAAACAGGGAAGTATCTTAAGCACTTTAGAAGTCCCTTAACCAGTGGAAGGAGATGTAGTAGGAAAATGAGATAATTGCAAAAGTTGAAGGACAGTATTAGCCCAAGGCAAACGACTGTGAAAACTAGACAAAATTAAGCTGATAAGCTTGTAAGCACAACACTCCTTTAATAGGAATAGTGGGATGAAAAAAATCAACTACTTTTATGACAGAGTTATTACTTTACTAAAAGGATAATACAATTTGTGAAGTGATGTCTTGTAATACGTGAATGATGCCAGCAAACAGCTCTGGAGATTTATTCACCTGTAAATTATCAAGATCAAATAACTAGAACACACATACCACTGTGCATACACCCAATTTGCCTGTTGCTCCTAGTGAGTAGAATTAAGACAAGGTATATCTTTGTAACTAAAGTAAGCTGATTAGGAAGCACAAGTGCTATAGTATCCACAAAGAGAAACACGTAAGCTTTCTAGAGGTATATCAATCATCCCAGATCTGCGTTTTCATAAGGTAAGGAAATTCTTACCAAGATTAGCACTCCAACATTGCCTGAAGCTAGCAGTCTAAGGTGTGATGCAACTTCCTATTACCTCCAAGACCAGAGGCAGACATATGTTTATTTTAATAAATGTTTCAGTTTCTGGCCAGAAAGCATTTTCCAGCTCATTTTGTTCAACTCCACCCTTTTCATCACTATCCTTCTGTGGACGTCATTTTATACGTTTCATTTTAACACTTTGTCTTCAGGCCATAAAGCTGATCAGAAAACTTCCTGAAGAAAAGCAGAGCTACTAATAAATGACATAAGACTTCACTGATATCTGTGTATATATATCAGAGTTCATAAGAATAGGTATCATTGAATTGCTTGCTTCCCTTCCATAAGTATAGTTTAGATTATAAGCTTTTATAAAAAAATTTCTGTAAATCATCTTACTACATTTGTGAAAGCTGAAATGCTATTCTATTAAACTGCTTTGTTTTTCAATCTATTTTCTCTAACAAATGTTTCATCTTATCCTTTTCCCTTGCATCTTCTAAAACACCTCCTCACACTCTTCTACTTCACAATGAGATTTCCCAGTATTTCAGCTTTCCCCCATTTTATTAGAACTGCTGCTGCAATGTTCTAAGCCGTTCTCCTGCTCTGTCTGTAGCATAAAAGCTTTGTACGAGCTCTGAGAGTAAGGTACTTTTTAGCAGAAACTGTCATCCATTTCCAGTTTTATTATGGTCTAAAACATTAATAAGAAACAAAATTGCACAACCCAAACAAGTCAGAATCACATTAAGATCTGTTACAAGTGGAAATTGCTGAAAAATACATCAAATATTCAGAAAGAATTTAGGGTGTTATCCGTGGACTTTTAGTAAATAAGAAAAAAAATGGTATTTCTGTGAAGATTTAACAGAAAGCACAAAACCAGAGAAAAGGTGTCTTTTTTTGCAAGTGTGTGGCTGTGTACAAGCAAGAAGAGTTTCTGGACAAACACAAGCCAGCCCTCTTATCAGCTAAGAAGAACACCACAGTTTTTCATAGCTCTGAGAAATATAGAAAGAGACTTGTAGGTAAAGTCAAAAGGACAAACACTTTAAGTACTGAACTGCAAGCACCCTGAAAGTAGAAAGAATTGAGATCTAAAAAAGGGAAAGACAGAGATAAAATTAAGTATAAACCGGTAAAAATATGAAGGATGTCAAAAGCAGAAGGATGAGCAATAACCAAAGGGTGTTTTTGAAAGCAATAGAGAAATTTTGCAGGGAAACTAAAGACTAAAAGGCAAACAAGCAAAGCCAGGCACTATGTCTATTTTCAGTTATTTTAACAGGCAAACAGTTCTCAAAGGAAAAAAGTTAAAAAGTTGCTTGGATTTACAATCAAAGCTGGATTTATCTGGCTTACCCTACTTCATTTCATTTAAGCCAAGACCAACTAATTTGCTGTAAGGGGTAGAATATTGCCTTCTCAGTCTTTCTATATGTTTTTGTGCTGAAAAAATTGTAGATATTTAATCTAGGATTTTAAAGAGATAATTCTTATAAAGAAGTCCAAACAGGTTCTGAAACAGGGTGAGAAAAGCTTTGCAATTTAAAGTCTATTTTTCATGTCAACAGGACGTTATCTGCTTAGGCAGATAATGGATTGCGGTTAGTAATTCTCCATTAAGTTTTTGCAGAGCCAGTTATTATCAATATGTGAAACAGAAGAAAACTCAAAAAACCAGTATATTAGTTTCACCATCTGAAAACTGTTCAAATTTTGCTGCCATTGCTAACTTTTTCAGAGAAAAGTTTTACAGAATAGAAAGTTGTCACATCTTGAAATCTAAAGATCATTTAAACAGCCTTTTAACGTTAAGATTAACATTATTCTATGTGATCAGAGTAGGAAGCATTACAGCACTGGTGTATATACCTTTGACATGATATATCATTTTCTCTTCATGTAAGTTTTAGTAAACAAAAAATTTTGCTAAAATTAGTAATTCAAGACTAGTTTTGTGTTTATTACAAAAACCAGCAAAACGGTATGTTTTAATTAATTCACAACTATTCAACCAAGACTGTTTTCAGAGCTTCCTCCCAAAAATATGCTATTCATGTAATATGACTGCTCTAGTTTTTAAATATCAAATTGGAACTGCATGAAATCTGCAAAGTGAAAGTCAAGCAATCATAGTGACCCCAAACTGATCAGATTTCAACCAGAATTGACAGAATTTACTTTTATTCGAAAGGCAATAACTGCATATCATCTCCTTCCAGTTAGGCGGCAAGAATTCAACAGTTAACTTGAAAGAGGGCTAAAATATTAATACATTTTATTAAAAAGGATTCTAGGTAAGTGTTATTACCACCCATCTCAATTTCCTAAAAGAAATTAGAAAAATCAGTTGAGAGTTTAAAACCAAACTTAATATATTGATCAATGTGCAATATGAATACCACCATTACAACTAGTGAAGGGAAAAGCCCATAATATTAATGCAAAACAAGATGAACTAGATAAAACAGAGTCAAAGTCCTAGGTCATCACAGACTGAGATAATACTTCAGAAAAATTTTTGGTAGCATATTTCTTTGTAAAGCCAGAGCATATCACATTCATGAAGATATGACAGGTGCCAATAGAAGAGAAAGGAAATAAACAGGAGACAAAAAAACCTAATCTGATACTTATGTGTGCCATGTGTTAAAATTCACATCGGTACCTAAAGTTTGGAGGAACAATTCCGTTTCTGAACTGTCAAGAGCTCAGTAGAACTGCCCTTCTCTGCCAACCCCAAAGTAAGAGGGGAAATAAAACACCGTACGTGCTTCTACTTCATAAAGCAATATCCTATTAGAACTCAAAATTATAAATTAGCATAAAGTAACTCCAATCAGGTAATTTCTAGCATTTCTACCTCCTGCCTATTTGCTTCTTCAGAGAAATTGGAGCAAGAGCAGATTAACAATTCTCAGCATTTGCTTTCCAGTCCAAAAACTTCCAATAGATGTCAGCACATACAGCTCCCATGCAGCTGAAGTAAATAGGAAAGTCTTTCTTCCATCACATCATTCTGCCAAGCTTTTTGGTTCCATTCTCTGCTATAAAGCAGCTCCCCGATCCTCTAAGACCTCTTTAGCTATAACTAACTTACCAAGTAGTGCTGTCTTACAAGAGCAGAGCAAAACCCCTGGGGCTGATGACCTGCTGCGTTATGTAATATGAACTGTTACATTGCATGACTAAAGGCATTTCACAAGGTGTTAAACTAGCTCACCTGGTCCCACGGACCACACATCTATCAGCAGCCCAGGTGTATTAGGTGTGCTCCTGTAGCTCATCCTCTGCTCTCATCCCACGCAAAGGTACCCGTTTTACACTGTTCATGGCTGCTCTGCTTTAGGTTACACAGTGTGCAGAAACAGTTGGGAGTTTTCTTTCAATAATGCACTCCTCATTGTTATCAAAATGCTGATGTGCTAAGCATGCTTAATGGCTCTCAGAACAGGAGCTATCCTTTCTCTCACCTCCAGATCTAGCTTTCTCCAAAGTTTGGAGAGAAAATATATAAAAATTAAACTGGAATCAACTTAAACAGTTTTGCTATCTATCTCAACTGTATATATTGGAGGATTCATGTATCCTAACCTTGGTTGCTAGAGACTGAGCCATAGACTAAAGGCTTTGAAGGCAGCAGAGGCAATCAAACACCTTGCCAGGGCAAATCACCCAAAGATGTAGAACAACTCCTTTAGAGATGCCTGGGATTTTCTACCCACAATAAAACAAGCTTGCTCTTTGGTATCACTGCTGGGCATGCAAGTGAGAGCAAACAAATGTTTCCCACAGTTCACCTGCCTGTTTGTTAACACATAACATTAGTTAGTATCAGTTATAGTTGTTTTCTAACTCACATATTAGAAAAAAAAAAAAACCAGTAAAACCAGGGAGAAATCTGAAAGAAAGCAATCTCCCTGGGCTGATCTGGAGCAGAGTCAGAACAGCCCAGAGTTGTGACTGCACCAATATTCATCTTTAGCCTTGAAACACGTCTGTGTGCCCAGAGATGGAAATTAGGCTGTTAAGACCTTGAGGGATTCTCAACAGAGCATGTACATCAGTAACCAGGTGATTAATACAGTATCCAAAGTATCCACCAAGTTTTCCAATATTCCTGGTTTTGGCTTTAAGACATCTCCGGCATGACACTGCTCCTAAGTGTTTCTCAGCAGTCATGCTTGCTCTGCTTATTTCTAGAAGTTATCCCCAAGAAAAAAAATACAGGAACTCCCTTATTACAAATCTTTCTTGATCAAAATTACCATTTATTTCAATTTCCTCATCTGTAAACAAGCGGTATGAAAATTTCTGAATAGCTCTGATATCTCCTGATAAATAAGACTAAACAGAAACTAATAGTCCCTAGTAACTTGTCTCCACCAATTGTGAACTGACCATCAATATAAAGGGAATATCTTGATATCCCAAGAAACAATATTCCACTAAAAATAGCGATACTTTATAGCTCTGATTTTCAGAGAGATTAAATGAAAAGATGACATTCTCGGAGAATAGCTCCTTCAAAACAATTTCAATGCAATTAATGTGAAGTTGAACTTTATGCAATAAAGGCACAGGCATGGTTTGGGAAGAGTCCTAAACATCACCACACACGGAAGATGAATGATAGGTGCTCAACACTTACACAATGAAATTATGTAAAATTCAGAGTACATGTTTCATTTGGAAAAAAATTAAAATAAACCACAAGGTCACAGTGTGTTGACTCAATAAAGCAGCTTTATCCCAAGTCTTAGCTATCCTAATGCTTAGCTACACTTAACACGGACAGCACTAGAAATTGAATTTAAAGTAACCACTTTTCAATTGAAGCTGTGCAATACTTTGACCAATTTCACGCTTTAAAGAACTGTATGAAATACACTACTATTATGAAACCTTTGATTATTTTATATTCTACCACCTCAACAAAAAACACCTACATTTTAACAAAAAAATATGTTGTTTAGATCTAGTAATTAATTTAATCCTAAAAATCTAAGCTAAATAAATATGAATCTTGGTCTAGATGCATTAACAAGTTAATGTGAGGTGTAACACATTCCCATCGATCATTATCAGGTTAGAACCCTCCTTACTGGCTCTAACCTCCTGCTAATGTTGCATTTGTACTTGGAGTGACTTTGCTTACAGTGAAAGATCATCAATTTGATAAGCAAAGAAAAAGCAAAACAAACAAAAGATCCTCCTATGGTCTTCCTGAGTGGGCTGCCACTAACACACAGTAGTTTTTCCAGTACTGTGAAAACTCTGAGCAGCAACTGTAGGCATGGCTCAGAGGGACCTTGAAGATGCTTTTAATGACATTTCTTCAGCCACCCCAGACAGGGAATGAATCAGAAACAGCCTCACACCTCTATTCCCATCTCCTAATCAGAAAGCACCCCCAGAGATCCAGACTACATCCTTCTAAGAAAAAGTGTGGAGCTGGCAGGCTGGATGGGCCCCAAACAGCTGAAGGAAACGTTATTCTCCCCAATCACAGGAAAAAGAACTAAATCCCATTTACAGCATAAAACTCCCATATACCTTAGTCTAGCATACAACCTCTAGATCTTTTTGATTTCCTCTCCTTCTACCCACCCTGCTGCTTCTCCCCAGGTGATTGATCAGGTAGTAATCCACTATACCTTCATTAAAGCAAGAAGGTTTCAGTTGCTGTCTTGGAAAAAACATCACAGTTTTATCTACAAGCTGCCTATGGTGGCTAGATTTTCCTTTCTGACAAAAGCTTGAAGTCTCAGAGAAGCTGAGACTTTTTTTCAATACCAGAGAAGGTGCCATGGCAAGGGGATGGTCCTCCTGTAGCAAGCAGTTCCAGGCTTGCTTTGAATGCAGTATATCAAAAGAGATTAAAAAGAAATGTTTTCTCATCTTGTCCACTTCTATGAGATGCATCACACCTTCAGACTGCAACTGACAAAAGATGTGATCGAGATTTTACATCACCCATTGTTGTTTCCAGAATTTAGCATGGCTACTGGTTTTTTGCACCTCTGTATTGCCCACCAGCAACAGTTTTCAGTCCTCATCAGACTTACTGAACGTTTCTGTTGAATGAAAGTTGAAAATTACTGTTTTATATATAATGACATATTATTTCAAGTATGTCAACAAACTTTTGTTGCTTTTCCTTACTGATTTAAAATTCCAGACAGCTGCTATGAATTAGGTATTTACCACAAAGACACCTTATCTGTGTGAACAAATTCCTACATGTATTTTTTTCAACTATATAAACGGCAGCTCCATTAAACACCTCTAATGAAGATTTTAGCTGAATGATATCAAAACATTCAGTAAAAAATTGAGTCTTGAGAAGTTCTACATTTGGCCAAAAAGTTCACCAAACTGATAAATGTTTAGAGGTCCACCAAACTAATGAGACAGAATTGTTCCTTGCACTCCAGTGGCAGTATTTATTTCAATACCAAATAAATCTGAAATACATGAAGTTGTTCCACAAAAATCTTGCAAGAGTAAGGAAAACACAAATATGGAAGCAGGAATTTTAAACAGCCCAATTTCTGGTTTAATACTCTGGATTTTCTAAAAAAAAAAAACCTCATTAATCCATCTGATGTATATGACCTTCCAAGTATATAATGCTTTTCTTCCTGTCATGTTCATCTTTACTATGGTCCTCTGGGTCCTAAAACAAGCAGTTTCAATCTTCCTCAAGAAGACTCAACAACCCGAAGTGTTCACTAGAAGGACAGTTATGCCCTTTTAGGGGCATAGTTCATAGAGTCTGCATCTTTTGTCTAGGATATATTAGAATCTTATTTAGCACATTTTCTTGCAAAAGCTTTCTTCCTTCTCCACGGTTCCCAGGTGAAGTTTGAAAGTTACCCAATGGCTCCCTCATTCTCAGCTGAAATAAAGGGTTGTCATCTGTTTAGGAACTACATAAATTTCACAGACCTTTGATGTAGATAGTTACCAAAGAGCTTACACTAAAGTGGGCTAGGTTACAATGAATTGGCTACTAGAAAATTGCTAAACAAGTTCAAACAGGAGAAGACAAGCCCAGATGAGTTCTGAGACCATGCACTGTCAAACTGACAAAAAGGATACAGTAATAGCAAATATCCTATATACTGTGCCATCACATCATCATGGCTTGGCTTCGCAGACGAAGATTTGGGAAGGACTTTACCCACACTTACTGCAAGCGCGCTGATGGTTGAAAAGGCCAGTGCGGGATAGGCAAGACCGGTTGCAAAGAGCACACCGGAAGGTCCTTGGGTGGTATAGTCGAGGCACGGTTCTTTCTGCATTGTCTTTTCTCCTCAAGATTGATTCTACGCGTGCTCTCAAAGGAGGCAGCAGCATTATGTATGGTGTGTCTCCAAATCTTCCGATTGGAGGCCAGGGTGGACCACTGATGGTGGTCAATATGGCCTAGGCTGAGGTATTGTTTCGGGGAGTCCTTCTATCTCCTCTTTGGAGCTCTTCTCTGGCAGCAGCCGGTGGTGAGTTCACCGTAGAACACAATCTTAGCGAGGCGGTGATCCTCCATCCTGGAGATGGGCCCTGCCCAGCGCAGCTGCGTTTTCAGCAACATACAAAAGGATGAAGAAACAGTCAATATTTTGATATTTTTATACTTGACCACTTCCATACAAGTCATCCAGACTTATTCCGTGAGCTCTTTACAACAAAAAAGTGGTACTTTTGACCAGTGGCACTTAATGTCAATTCTGCAATTTCAAAATCTTCAGGATGCATCACCTAACACTGACAGTCAGTACATTCCTATTCCCAATCAAAATCTACTGATTAAGGAGCCTTCTGCTTGTCTTTATAAAGACAAAAGCCTCACTGACCACAGTCAAGGAAATTTGAGGACTCCAGATAACACTGAAGCGATTTCAATATAACCTTCATAGGAGACAAAGTCAGAAATCAGACAGTAATCAACATCAAAAGATGGTTTCTTGGCAGTATTCAGAGCTCTACCCTAAACAGTCTTCAAAGACTGATAAATGGATATTAATTGATTTAATGCCTATTAAAATTCTGTTTTGGAAAGCAAATTCCCAAGACACAATAAATAAATGATTGGACATCCATCACTGAAAGAAAAACACATTTTTAGCATGAATTAGATGTAACTCAAAGAATACTTGTATAACTTATTACCAGGTTAAGTTGCGGAGGAGATAGAAGCTCAGTGTAATGTTTCACATACAGAAATTACATTGAGAAGTTAAATATTTTTTATATACTTGGTAAATACTGGCCACACATTAGAGGCCACCTTCAATATTCTAGTAAGAGTAGAAGAAACAACTATTAATGGCAATTCAATTTTTAAAAAACACAAATCTAATAGCAAGGTCATAGCAAAAACCAAAATTTGAGATGAAACAGCTACTAAATTCAGACTAGTCTGTGAGTACGTACCTACACAAGGTTCCTTAAAACTAAGTTTTAATAATGGAAGTTTTCAACTAACAAAAAAAAACTTAGAAAAATACCATCACCTTTCCAAAGTAGCATAACATACCCAAGTGTCAAGGGTTAGGGGTGGGCTGTGGTGAAGGCACCCACAAAACTGACAGCAGTAGCTATCAAAAAACTGGAGATTTATTGCAATCAAAGTTGCCCAACACTCCAACTGACCACAACCAATTACAGGATCAGATGTCAGTTGGGAATATATCACTACACAACAGACTCCCAAATACCAAAGCATACATTTCAAGGAAGACAAACCACAATGTGCACACCCTCACTCACACAAATGAGAATCTCCCACTTAAGAGTCCCAAAAGGATCACTCACCAATGCCAGGGTGAGGGTTCACTCAATCCCAGGAGATACACTCAGATAGCCTTGATCTGAAGGGAGTCCCAGGAATCATCCTTGACTGGTGTCCTGATGAGAGGGAAGACTCCCCAGCTGTACTACTTGCTGCTCCAAGGAAAATCAACTCAAATGGGGTTCTCTGCCAGGGCTCTTTTTACACCCTGGGCCAGGGTCAGCTGTGGTGATTTCAGTCAGTAAGCACAGACAAGAGGCAGCTGATGGAACCTAGACTCCAAGGCAACAGATAGTCCTGGGGCAACGATCTGATCTTTATCAGGTGCTTGTGCAGGCCTCGCTTTGTGTAAGCTCTGTGCAAACAGTAAGGGTGTCTGTGCTGCCACAGAGGTGGGGGTCAGTCTGTTTTCCTAAATAACAAGCCATAGGACAAGAGGAAATGGCTTCCTGGGGCAACGACCTGATCTTTATCAGGTGCTTGTGCAGGCCTCTGTCTTTTGTGCAAATTTTGTGCAAGCCCTCAGGGTGTCTGCACTGTCACAATGGCCGGCAATTAGATAAATGACCAATGCACTCTATTAATCCCTTTCCCTCCCCAAAGCAGAAGAGAAAGCCAATAAGGGAGGGAGACTTATGAACTGGAAAAGAAAACCTAAAACTGCTTTAGTAAAAATACATACAAATATATACAAAACCAGTACCAAACCCAACCTCACAATGGCAATTATGTCACCATCACCACTGATACTGTGGGCAGATGCTGGGGAATTCCCAGACTGGACTCAGCAGCAAAGAGGATCTGGATTCAGGAGCTGCATTCTGGAACGGGGTTCAGGAATGCACGGATTGGAATCAAAGGCAAAACAGACAGAGTCCTCCTTGGACATCAGCCATTGAAGAAGAGAGCTTGGCCCTTGTGCTCCCTCAGCTTTACACCGAATATGACGTCTATGGGATGGAACACCTTGTTGGTCAGTGTAGGGTCACCTGTCCTGTCCACTCCTCCCCGCAGGTGCAGCTTCTGGCTTACTGCACCCCCACCGTGGGACACAGGATTAACAGTGACCTTGGTCTGCACAGGAGCAAGTTCAAGCCAGAGCCTTTCTGTAGAAAGGCCAGAGCCTTGGCAGTAACTGTAAACATCAAGCGTTATCACTGCTAGAAGCAGATGCTGTCTGCAAAAACATGTTGTTAGTTTCATAAAGTTACCTAGTTGAAAAGTAAAATCACTGAACAGAATCAGTGCTGTTCTTACTCAAACCAAGATGCCAAGTACTACGGTGAGCTTTTAGCTTAGTGATTGCCATTTCACACACGGGAACAAGAAGTTAGCATCGTCCCTGAAGCAGATTCTCAAGAGATTTAAAATGTCAGAGCTCCTTTAGACTTTTGTCAATTTACTTCAGACTTTATCACTCTTCATTACTGTTGTTCTTCTACTGAGACTGTTGTCAGCAAAGCGCCAGTCTTTTCTGAGGCATAAACCATGGGCAGCTTTGACAGAGCTGACCCATTTCGTGGGAGGCAAACAAACTGCAACTGACAAATACCAACGAATTTTACCCTCTGGTAGCACAAATGAAATGATCACAGCAATGGGTGAAGATACGTATCGAGAAAGTACGCAGCATAAAAGCTTGTGGTACAAACCCTCCAGTGCAGATCTGCAGCACAGCTGGCTGAGAAGTAGGTAATAACATCAACCAGTGTAAAATTAGGAACTTCATTTCTACTTGAAACCCAAAGAAGTATTGAATAAATAACTCTATCAAAGAGGTCAATCCAAAACCTAATACAGAATGATCAGCAGGCAATGAGAATGAATGTCTGGATAAAGCCAGGTCCTGCAGCTGGCTGGATGCACGTGCAGGAAGTGTTGACAGAAATCAGATACCTGTTTTAGGTTGTCCCTCGCACACAACCCTCTAGCAAATGAATCACAGATAGGATAACTACACTGTCAGCGTGACAACCCTTCTCAGGAGGAAAACTAGGCCATGCCAGGGGAATAATACCTACCAAAGTCTAGAAAGACAATCTGGAGTCAGACAACAAAGTTACCCAGCTGTCTTCGAACACTATCAGAAGGTCCTGTGCTCTGACATCTGCTTCCCTGCAATACACTCTGTGAAAGTCTCTCTATGTTTTTTACTGGAGAAGAGCAGTTCTGAGAAGCCGTAAAGAAACTCCTTATTTTTCTCAGATTTCTTTTTGCCATCACAACATCATAGTGGGAAAGGCTTTCTAATGAAAGCCTGTGAGAGATCGTGGCAATGATCATTTGCCCAGGGGTGTCCAGGCTGGTAGATGTAGGTGCGGTACATCTGGACAAACCAGCACAGAGAGATTTCACAGCAGCTCAGCATTGTGCTTGTGCCTGCAGGGTGGACAATGCCTTCCCAACTGAGAAAACTGCTGTCAGGATATGTGGAGCCCCGAGGCTCTGGCTGCAGCTGGAGTACTGCTAATTAACACAGGCACCCTCCAAGCAAACAAGACCAGTACTGGGACGAAAGGCCACCGGAGTTGCTCATGCTCTGGGACCTGTTGGCTCCATATCAACCTTGAGAAATCTCAACCCTTTTCTGACCACCTCAGGCCCTGAGCACTGAAAAAATCTCAAGGAAAAGGGGAAGCCAATCTGCTGAAGTTCTCGCTAATCCTTCTTGCCCTGCCAGCAAGGAAGGAAGGTGGAAGGATTGAAGGGCAGCACTGAGCTCCCTGATGGACACAAGCTCCCTACCAGCCTGCCCAGAGCTGAGACTCAGCTACTGCCACAAGCCGAGCTTCGAACCAGTTTCCATTAATAATCACTGTAACCTCTGTAGAGAAATGCGCAAGAGACAGGTCAACACAGTTTTCATTTTGCCATGCATTGACCTTTCCAGAAGACATAATATTTTTTGCATTAGAGTCTCCCTCCTAAATAATTTTAATGGAAGTTTTAGACTTACAAAAATTGCTTGTGAACATTAGCGAAGCCTTTAAAATTCTGAAGATAGTGATTCTATAATTATTATTTGACTGCTCAGATGCCTAAGCTGTTGTCATGGTGAGATTGCACTTGAATTGTAGACTAAAAATATCAAAATAAGCTGTTACTAAAAACTCATAGAGATAAGAAAATGTGGGTTTGTATGTATTTGCTTGTTTCTGTCTATGTCACATCAAAATAAGTGGCAGTTTTCTTGGTCTTCTTACAAAGTTGTCCATCTTGTGACTTTGGTTAACAGACACAACACCAAAGTCTCTGATTTTTTACAATTTTATTTTTACCAACACTCTTT
>NW_010430861.1:27597-29921 GCF_000710305.1 Buceros rhinoceros silvestris
TTTCCACAACAGCTGCAGGGAATCATCTGAATCAGAAAATGGGTGAAAGGAGTTGGCAATGCAGAACATAGAGAAGAGCCATAGCGGGTTAAAAGGAGAAACCCCCTGAAAACTGATAGGAACAAAGCATCATTATGAAGCACGGGCCCAAATGAAACAGACATTAGATTTTCAATGAATAGCTGAAACAGGCTTTATTTTGAAATTTGAAGTCCTGGCAAGATAGAAAACAGGAAAAAAAACCCTATTCATTCTAAATGAAGCTAGAAACTGTGGTAGTTTGCATGAAATACAATGTTCCGGCACATGAACTCTGAGGAGGTTTTGAAGATGGCATTTTAAGTGGAAACTTTCCTCTTGCTCCCTGGTGGTAAATTATGTTCTGACAGTGTAATCAACAGCTGTAGAAATAAATTTTCTCCAGAATTTTTTAAGAATAAACCAAAGTCAAATCCTGACTGCAATATCAAACTAGGCCCCAGTTCAGAGATTAATTTTGTATTTAGTTTTATTTGATGGAACTGGTTTCCCAGGGCTTAAAAGAAATGGATTTTTTTTTGAGAGAGAATATTTGTTTTGTTGTTTATGAGAGGGAGGCTGGAATCTGAGCTGCTTATTTCTAACCCCTCATTTGTGACTTTTAAGAACCTGAAGTTGTTAGTGTATCTATATGCAAAAGGAACATAATTATATTTACTACTGAGCACAACTTCTGGATTAAATTATTGTGCACAGTCAGACAAAATGATCAGAACAACAGAACAAATTCTGTCCTCTCTTAAGTTACTGTTATCATACAAAACTAGGTTTATTAATGTTTGGATGTATCTTTAAGACTTGGAAAGGCACTATTGACACTTATTTGAATCATGGTTTTTATTTTTTTCAATCGAGCACAAATGACAGACTATTTCTGATGACAGGAGGCTGTTTTACTGGCAGAGACCTAATGATACGAGGGTAGAAAGGATTTAAGAAAGGAAGAGAGAGGGGATTTTAAAAAACAGAGAGAATGAGGGAAAGTAAAGTTAAGACTGAAAGACATGCTTAGAAAAAAAGCCAACGAAACAAACAGTAAAATGGATCAGAAACATGTCAGAATGCACAAGACAGATTGGGTAAGAGTTGCTACATTTGCGTTCCATGCAAATGTCCAAACCGGTAAATTAAACTCATTATTTAAGCGACAGGAGAAAACACATCTCTGCTAGCAGATCCACCATTAAAGGGCACAATGTCAGAATTCTCAGTGCTGCGATCCGCAGATAATTTAATTTGGTAGCAGAATTACTTTCTGAAATTTTAAATAATACTGTTACATGCCTCCTGCAGTCACTCACAACTAAAATCACTTACAAAATGAGAGCACTGTGCAGCAAAATGAAATCTGTCACCCACACAGAAATATACGCATCTCCATACAGATAGAAATGGACCTTTATCCAAATAGTTTGCTAGCACCACTAAGTTCATCTTTGGTTCAGTTCACTTACTGAGCTGGACTTTACTAAATTTAAATCCCATTGGGTTTTCAATGGAAAAAGTAGGGACAGTGAGTTGTTGCACAGCTGCCCCTGCTAGGAAAAGCAATCATTTCTCTTTGTTTTCTTAAATCTGTATGGAAGAGGGTGGCCAAAAAAGTATAACATTCTTTTTTTCATACATAGCAAAGGTAGTGAGTCTCCAGAATTTGCACCTTCTTTTCACAGGCTGGCATCTGTTTTAAAGACTATACCTTCTCCAATTTTTGTCCAGATCTGGTACCACAACACCGAACAAGAGAATGCAAGGGAAAACGTGAAAAGAGGACTATGTAACCCATAGTTACAGCTCCTATGCCACCTTGAGCAGAAACAGGACTATCGACAGGAATACACAGTGTATGGAAGTACCTAAAAGTTACGCACAGGATGCAAGATGTGGCAAACATCAGGCCTGTGGAGGAAGGAGTGAGTATTAGGGAACAGTAATGTGCCTGTGCATATCCGTGTATGTATATAGTCACATGGTGCAACACTGGAAACACTTAGGTTACCAGATTTGCTCCTGAATGTGAACTTTGTTTGAAGATAGGGCTGCTAGTGGAATATGTCCTACCACATGGACAGGCTTTCAGATCAAAACAGAAGATATGGATGAAACACACACAGTTAAAGAATCTTTCTCATAAAACTGTAGAAAATTTACGTCTTCCAGTTCCATCCCAGTGTCAAGCTGAGAAGTCTGAACCAACTCCTCTCCCATCCACAGAACGGAAATTCCTGTAAAATTAAGTGGAATTAAGATATAAACTTAACCATGTGTCGCGGTTTGAGAAGGGGGGC
>NW_010430862.1:0-15279 GCF_000710305.1 Buceros rhinoceros silvestris
GAAACAGCCCCCCCTTTTCAAACTGTGACAAGCTGCCAGCCCTGACCTTATGAAAAAAAAAGAAAAAATGTTATGGCTGACATTTTTTATACAAAATACCCACTTACAAAAGGCATTTTTCTTTTTTTTTCATCTCTAAACCAGTAGAGGTGAGTGTATTCATTATGGCTTGGCTTCGCAAACGAAGATCAAAAATGGCTTGGCTTCGCAAACGAAGATCTGGGAAGGGCTTTTCCCACGCTCACTGCAAGCGATGAGTGCACCCTCCAGGCCTGCATGGTGGATTTTTTAGGTGAGGCGCAGTGTGCGCGGAACTGACTCCACCCTTTACACCTGAGGTTCATCTGCCAGGGCCTGGCGAGCTTGGATGGTGACAGCGAAGTCCTCGGGTCGTAGGTTTGGTTAGAGTGTCCTTCTCTTGGATGGATGAGCCTTACAAGGCTAAACGAGCTCCATCTGCCTGGGTTTGGAGTCAGAGTTGTCCTTCTCCTAGGATGGTTGCCCGAAGGCCAGTAAGCCCATCCTGCCCGTGGACACACTTTGTCTGACCCTTCAGCTGAGAGCTGTCAGGCCTGGGAGACCCCACTGGAGGCACATGCCACCACCAGCACAGCTCTCAACCTCACAAGGGCATGCAAGCTCCTTCCCCACGGCAAGGAGATGCCCGTGAAAGAGTCACTGCTCTACCTCCAGACATCACGGACCCAGGCACAGGGCGGCCGGGGCCTGCCAAGAATGGGAGTCCTGGAGGGGAGGTGGGTGTATTAAGATCTATATATTGTACAGTAGCCACAGCCTGGAGGTTATGTTGATGATCCTGGTATCAGACACCAGATCTCAGTAAATATGACTTTTACAAAATGGGCTAGAAAGGAGGAACAAAGATGCACACATTTTATAAACATTGGAGGCAGGTAGACTAAACAGGGTAAGAAAAGCTGATTATAATTTTCTTAAAGTATAAATTAAAGATGCTCCGGAGACCGAAGTTTATCCAGAAAATTGTGCTCCTGTTCATTAAAGAAAGCTGTTAACACTGGTCTACATCCTGGCATTTACACACCTTAAAGGTCATAAAGACCTTAAACCAAATTCACTACAGACCAGGAATATTCATTCCAAACTAATGTTTAGCATCAATCTTAAACCTTTACATTAATACAGGAAAGAAGTACACTGTAGGGTTACAAATATCCATCAGGTTGTAAGAATTTGACTGAAAATAAGGAGTTCTTACTTGGTCTCACTGAAAAGTTCTCCATCAGTGCCAAAGGCAACATCAAGAGGAGGAACGAGCGTCTGCATTGAAAAAGCTACAAGGCACAACTCTCGAATCAAACTGCTGATCACAATGAAATCAATTTCTGGTGGAAATGAAATCTTTGGGTTGATGTTCATGGAGCGAATTACTTCCTGAAAATAAACACAATTGAGTAATTTGAGCTCACTAACACTTCTATTAATGGGCAAGTATGGAAATCCCTCCTAAATATTCCTCTCAGCTTTCTACATTTAAAAGTCAGTACAAGAAAATTCCAGCAATGTTGTCTTAGGCTATTCCAGAAAATACTAGCTTCAGAAAGAATGTGCTGTTATTTTAGAAATAAGGTTACATCATTGTTACATCAAGTTACATCATTGACATCAATCTTAAGACCGAGATGCAGTTGTTTCAGCTGAGCACAGAAGATAAATATGAAATGTAGTTTATGTTTACTTGATTAAGACAGTTACACTGTAGCTTGACAAAAATATAATCTTGGCAAACAGAGACACTTTAATCACAGGTAAATAAACCAAGTGATTAATGGGCCATACCACAATACTATTTTGGAAAATAAACAGCTACAAGACACAAATCCATGTGATAAACCTTTTTTCTTCTTCAGGTTACAGCACATTTCTAGTTTACACACTCCGAATTTATTAGCTGCTGACATAGATCAACACATTGCTTCCCCATTGCCCCTGACTCACATTGACACTGGCTTGAACATCATACAGATCCTCATGGCGAACTATATAATCCAGGACAGCATCTTCAAGTGACTCAGGCCCCGAGTGACCTATAGATAGAATCTCTCTTACGCGTATTTTGAACAATCTGTAGGCCGTCTTTGCTGCATGAAAAGACTCCTTAAAACATAAAGAGCATCTGGTTAAATATAGGAGACAGATTGATTTTTAATCAATTACCTGAGAGGATTAATTTAACACAGTATCATCATTGTAAGGAGAAATGTAAAATGCTGCTGTAGAAGTGAAAGTTAAATATAGTTCTCATGTGGGAGGACTTCTCCAATTAAATCAAATGTGATTTATTTACAGAAGATAGGATTGAAAAGCTTACCCCTCTAACCTTCTATTTTTATGCAGGATTCCACCACACACCCACGATCAACGGAATCACATTCGAACATATTATGTACAGAATTCAGTAACAGCATTTCATGTGCCTACCACGTAAGACAGCACCTCTTGTCTTTGGGAAGAAAGGTTGAATTGGGATTTGTAAACTGATTGACAGTTTGGGGAAAAAACAAGTTAAATGTGCTTGGTATCACACACGTTAATAGACATGCTGTCTGACACAGCTATGTACTACGTCAATTTTATAGAAAGAGGATTAAGTACAGAAAAATGAAAACAAGTTTTTTCAGACTGATCACATAGTAAACATGAGGTAACGCAATTTCAAGGTAGCCATTGAAACTAGAAAAGCACAAAGCTCCAGACAAGATGGAAGTAGGATATGGCAAGATCCTTAACTTTCTAAAATGTAGTATTCCCGAAAGAATACATCTAAATGAGGCAGTGTTGTTTAGTGCAGGAATCAGCTACTTCTCAGAGCCATTCAGTCTTCTTATGCAGCCCTTTTAGCACCTGTTCTGTAGATCACTGACCCTGTTCTAATGTTGGAGAGGACAGTCAGAAAAGGACACTAAATTGGGAGTTCAATGTAAAAGTGTGAAAGAAAGGAAAAATCGAAACGGAGAAAAAGAAGCTTTCTTCTCCATACTTGAAGAAATGCTAATTTATGCACAATTTAATGCAATCTAGCCGTAGTATTTTATAAAACACTTCTGACCCATGAAACAAGAAATATTATTTCTTTCCTACCACAGCTGCAATGTATATTATCCTCTGCACCATCTCCATGTCACTGATGTGTGTTCTCAAAAGGGTCTCTGCATACAAGCGTTCTCGAGCATAAATGTCACCAAAGCGAGCTACCAGGCAGGCACGACGCGAAGCATTTGTATGCCTGGCTCGGCCAGGTGAGCAGCTCTTCAGGGGAAATGGACCAGATGATTTGCTCTCCCTTTGAGAAGAAAAGCAGCTCCGTGCAAGCCTATGACATACAAAGAAACATGAAGTCACCATCCTCAGCTGAGATTGAGCCAACACAATTAAAGAAAATGCTGCAGATGGTTAGTCTAACATGAAGACATTTGTGTCAATACATTTTATGAGCCTGAACAATAAAATTAAAGTAATTCCTAAAGCGTGTATGGCCAAGAACTTTGTTTTGGGGACTAGTAATGGTTTGGAGATCTGTTTCTCTTTCAGGAACACTTCAGAGTTGCAAAGTCAACAGGTGAGAAAAATATAACAAATTCCACCCTGTAAATGTATAGGAGAATCATAGAATGCTTTGGATTGGAAGGGACCTTCAGAGGTCATCTAAGCCAACCCAACCTGCAATGAGCAGGGACATCTTCACCTAGATCAGGTTGCTCAAAGCCCTGTCCAACCTGGCCTGGAATGTTTCCAGGGATGTGGCATCTCCCACCTCTCTGGACAACCCGCACCAGTGTTTCGCCATCCTCACTGTAAAAATTTCTTCCTTATATCTAGTCTATATCTCCCCTCTTTTAGTTTAAAGCCATTATCGCTTGTCCTGGTGCAACAGGCCTTGCTAAAAAGACTGTCTCCATCCATCTTATAAACTCCCTTTGAGTACTGGAAGGCAACAAGGCCTTCCCAGAGCTTTCTCTTCTCTAGGCTGAACAGCCCCAGCTCTCTCAGCCTGTTCTCATAGAAGAGGTGCTCCATCCCTCTGAACATTTTTGCGGCTATCCTTTAGACCTCCTCCAACAGGTTCATGTCCTTCTTGTGCTGAGGATTCCAGAGCTAGGTGCAGTACTCCCAGTGCAGTCTCACCAGAGCTGAGTAGAGCAGCAGGATTACAGTGTTCAAAGAGGATATACAAACAAAACCCCTAACCATCTTTTTATGCCATACAGTTCTTTCAGTGCTTTTGTAAAGCTGCTCTGTTTGCTGTTTTGCCAGAAACTTTACATAAGTGTCTGAAACTGAAACATTTCGGCACTAGGAGAAATGAGCTAGAGAGTTTGTTTCTTCAAAACAAAGTACAGAAGTTTAGCTTTTGTTTATACTTCAGTTTCAAATGAGGATGGAATTAATGAATAATTGCTGATTCAGTGACTTCTCTGCATAATGCCTCTACCTGCTCTGGAGAACAGACTTTTGGGCATCCAGAATAGAAATCTCATCCCGCAGTATTTCAATCTGCTGCTCATAGTCATTCAGACGACCTAGCTTCCTGAGGACATCCTTCTCTTGGGCACAGGAAGTCTTCAGACTTAACCACAAAGAATAAAGTCATTCACAAGATGTCCTTCTACCAATTAATCCTCATCATTAAACAAAAAGAAGAGAAAAAGAAGAGAAACACTGAGCAAACTGCTTGTGCTGAAATACAGCAAAATCAAGAGTTTAAAAAACATTACTCCAAAGCATACGCTTAATTACGCTTTAAAATGTAAAAGTATACTGTGGCAGGAGACTGCATGGACACACTACACTTTGTTACAGGAGAGATCACTGGTTAACATTTGGTCTCCTTGTACTAGCTCAGATTATGAAGTCCAAGAAGGAAACTGGTTTCTGCATCACATTTAAGATGCTAGCTAAACCAGCTCAGTTTACTTTCCCACAGTTGAAAACTCTAGGTATTTTTTCCCATCAGGTCCACAGGGTCTTTTGTTTGCTGGAATATATTAGTCAGTCAAAGGATATCACAAATTATGTTACCCAATTAATATCAAAAGCTCTTCTGCCCTACCCAGAAGAAGCAGTGTTTCTTTAACATTGGCAGACAGTTTATCTTCTGTCCTTTACTCTAACCTTAATGTCAGAAAATATCCCAACATCTCCATTTTCCCTCCTAATACAGGTATTAATGTTTTCCTCTTTCCAAAACAAAAACCAAAAAACCCAAAAAAGAATGCTTTCTATTCGTTTTGAAGAAATTTGGTCTGTCTTTTTCTTTACTAAAGGACCCTGGTAGGATTTTTGAGAATCTGAACCATTGAAAGCTGTAACACCTATCAATTGACAAGCTTCCTGTTCTGATTTTTTTTTAGGGAGCAGGATGACTGAGAGAACCACAGCTAATAAGGCCAGAACATCTACTAAGAAGAAAGACTTCTAAGACTTCTTCCTTAGTCAACTCCTCCAGCAAGGACTTCTGGCAGAGTATTAATAAAAGAGGGCTAAAGAACAACTGGAAGGGAAAGTAGATTCGGGAAGATGAGTTATGGGGAGAGATATGGGGAAAACCACTATGTACAAAAAAAGGTGAAGAAAAGCCCTATATAATATACAACACATTAGACAGGCTTTCCTTAAATTGCCATTATTGACAATGTAGACAGACAATGCAGACAGACAATGCAGTTCTAATAACTAGTAGAAAGGATAAATAAAAAGTAATAATTTCATTTCTGTATTATTTTCTTTGTAGTAACACCTACTCACATGGGGATTTTTCAGAAAGTTAAAGCAATTTTTGATGGTCTTTATCTCACTGCTGTGAGATCCACAAAGCTTCATCTTTTCATTATGACAGGAGATAATGATTATAAATACAAGCAGATGCTTAATTATAGGTCTGTCTTTATCAGGACAGAGGAAGAAAAATCTACCCAAACAGGAGATCACATGACAGACTGAAACCAGCAGAAATTCCTGCATCACAAGTCATATGGTAAGTCACAAAACGTAAGAAAAGCTACCACTCAAAATGAATATTTTTCTTTGTAAAATGAACTAAATACCAAAAGGAAAAAACCCCAACTTTAAGACAGACCATTTATGAATTATCAATACTGTCATTTGTAAGCCTTAAGACTAACCCTTTCCATGCTAATTGAATCTATGCAGTATTCAGAGTTTCCCCTGGTTCATTGTTCATTCACTATACTACTAAATATTGATCTGAAGATAGTATTATCATCCTTCTGTTTAGGTTAAAGAGATGTAGATGTTAAAAAAATAATGGGAAGAAAATGGCAATATACAGTTCATAGAAAAATCAGAATAGTTTGTATAACTCACTAATTTTAAGGCTATAACTAGTATTTTAATCTCCAGCATCTAACCATTTAAAAATAAAACAGGCCTCTTCAGCCAGTTTCTCGTGAGAATATACAAAAGCCTTGGAGAATTTGTGTCAAGTATATGCTTAATGCTCTTTGCATGAAGAAGCCCACTGCTACCCTCCAGTTTGAAACAATTCAGTAATGATAAAGTCCCTCAGAGTTCCCCCAGTTCTTGGGCTAAGCCTGACTCATTCAGTCAGATTGCCTTGAAATTCGAGGCAAGGACAACTCCACCTATGTAATTTTTGGCCAGATGCCTGTTCAACCTATTTAAGAGACCCCTGCAACAGCAACACAAGATCTTGACGTAAGCAATTAAAGCTACCATATTTGCTGTTATCAATTACAACCACATTTATCAAAGTTTCTACCTACCAATCTATATAACAGGTCCTCTGTACAACACATCAAAAAAAGTCCTCTTGATCTCATTTACTTCAAAGCCAGTCGTCTGGCTTTAAGTTTGATTAGACCTTGGCATTAGTCTAAGCACCCTACTAATAAGCTTCTATTTATAATAGTATTAATAGGATTTTATTCAGTCTGCATATAACAACTGGTTTTAGTACACTTTATTTTTTGTCTTCTGCTGAAGAACTTCCAATTACTTTTAAATGTTGACTGTTACTCATTTAAAAAAAAAAAATCGTATTTTCCTTTATAACAGGGTTTAGCTCTTTGCTGCAGAATTATAATTAATATCTTGATCCAACAAAAGCTTATATTGGCTATAGAATTCAATTATATTAAGTCTATACCACATTTGTTCTAACAGCCAAGAGAGCAAAATGTCTTGCAAAACGTTTGGATTTAAGTATGCAAGACAGACAGGCTAGAGACAAGAAGAATGAGATCATCAGCTGTTCCAAAAGTCTCAGAAAAAAAACAGTTTTACAAAGATGCAGAGGACACTCCTGGCAAACTGTTCCTTATGTAAAAAAAAAAAAAAAAAATCCTGTCTTAAGTGTCACAGATCAGTCCTGACCTCATTTTCTCTACTTTTAGAAGCATTCCAGTTTTAACAGGCAGATAAAGACCAGGCAAATCTGATCTCACCCAGCTAAAAAGGGTTCACATTTTGAAAAGAGGATTTCACATAACATGAAAAATAGCACCTTTGCTTCAATCAGATGTTGAACACCCAGGCAGAAGATGCAAATGTAAAGTGCCAACTAAACTGAGGGCAAACATGAACCCTAAGTATGTGGAGATTACAGAACTCATGAATTCACAGGAAAATAGGAATGTTTTATTTGTCAGTCAGTAGTATAAATGGCAACATGAATTTCTGCCCAGTCTGCATTAAAAGCTACATATGGGAATTGTGAGATGCTTTATTCACAAGTAATAGTTTGAGGCAGAAAGACAGCAGTCGGGTTTTATCTGACAATCAAGGAGTTATATGAGCTACTTTTCACCCAACAAATCAAAAGGGTCCATTTTATGGGAACATGCCAGGTAGCAATCCAAAAAATCAAAATCCAAAGTAATCAACACTTGCTAGGAAGGTCCATGGATGAAATCTGACAACTAACATTATTCTAGAAGCAATGGTAAACATCCAGAGATGAGCAGGTGATATTCAACTTGCTACTAGAAGTAGAAACTCTAGTTGCCTGAGGTTTTGGTTTTTGCTTATCTTTATGGGGAGTAGCTCATGCTCCTAGCCTGTCCTAAAAAATGAACTTGTGGACAGTTATAGCCTTTCCTAAAGTGTAAGCAACAAAGTCCAATTTCTTCCACTTTTAAGAGCAGCAACGTTATTTAACTGAAAGGCTGTAAGCTTTTATTTAACAAGTATGACTATATTTCTATTGTTGAAATGTCAGTTATCACAAGAATTCACAAGCTGTTGGTATTCATTTCCAACCTTTGTATTCTTGTCCAATAACACACCAAAAAAACCCCAAAAGCAAAAAAAGCTGTGTGCTACATTTCAAAATGGTGAAGAATTAGTACTGGTTCTGGAACTGCCTGTGAGTCAAGCCACAAAAGGAAATTAGTTTTAAGGACGCCTGTATAAAATGTAAATGTAGGCCTCCCAGCTGCACCCTTACTGATCCAGATTAACTTCCCAGATGTGACTAATACACTTGGAACCTCAGAAAACATTTTTAAACCAGAGACATCAACATTACCAATAGTCATTAGTTTCACACAGACAAAAGTATTTGGCAAAAGATGGTCTAAAAGAAAAAGCCTTATAAATAACCTGACCTTAACATACACAGACTATCTTTTATTTAATGCACAGTACTTCCAAGAGCATCCTACCAAACTGCAAACAAAGATTTCCAGCCATATTTAGAATATGGTTCTCTTCATTTAACTTCTACAAGATTCAAATGCTATCAAGGTGCTAACTTCAAACTAATCTTCTCTATCCTACAGAAAAAACAAAAAAGAAGTTCAGCCGTAAGAGTTCTTCTCACATGAATCTACTTATGTTAAATCTCCGTGTAACATCAAGAAACAAAGCTGCAAGATGTTAAGGAGCTAGACCTATTTTTTGCTATAGCATAGGACAGCGTAGAATAAATAGAACCTGCTCAGGTAGATGACAGACGCTGTATCTGCATACTGACTTTCTGCCACAAATACCCCAAGATTCAATTTTTCTTATGCTGCTTTTAGCTGAATAATTTCATCTTCTGCTGCCAAAAGAGCAGTGGCTGATTTGATCTTTGTGTCTTCAAAAGCTAACTGGCTTTTTGCCAGACTACAAGAAAAATTAATAACCTTCATGGTGAAGCAGAGATTCTAACAGAGAATTTAATATGACAAACTGCCTGTTTAAGCAGACCAAGTCCATACCAACTCAACATATAAAAACAATCACAGTGGGCTTTGTTCAGATTATCAGCACACAAATAGCTTATGAAAAGTCAGATTTGACTATGCAATAACAGCATTCTTTTGCTATGACCAGTTATCTTTCATGAAGACCAAATTCCAGTTTCTCCATCAATTCCAACAGTCTACAGTGATCAGAATGATCACTGTCCATAGATGAGGGTATCTCAGAACATGAATTCCCTTTCTTTGGCATCCATCGCCTGCCTGCCAATAACTACACAACCATGATTCCATACTGCATCATCTTGAAAGGATCAGTTCTGAAACTTTCACAGACAACATCTTGGCTTCAACTACCTCTTTCCAACTCTCCACATTCCAGACTTCTACATTTGCAAACCACAGCAAACACTTGTCTGACCTGACTGCAGAGAGAAATGCAACCCACAAAACTATACAAAAAGCCTTACCACCAATTTCCCACTTCTCTCAGGAGCTAGCCCAAAATTACTTTCTTGTACAGCAAACTGCCACACACTCACTCCAATCTGTATTAGTGACTAACTTTCCTTGTACTTCTCACATTGACCATCCAATGTTTTTCTCCAGTTCAAATAATCTCTTTCTATTCACACAGAAGCATGGAATAAAACACTTAATCCCTAAAACAACCTTTATATGTATATATATAGCAGTAGATGAAAAACCGGAAGTGAGCTGGTGATATGCATTTGCAACTCAATAAGACAACCACATCCTAGGCTGCATAAAAAGCAGCTTGGCCAGCAGGTTAAGAGGTGATTCTACCCCTCTACCTCCCTTTCATGAGACCCCACCCAGAATACTGCATGCAGCTCTGAGGTCCCCAGTTCAAGAAAGGTATCTCAGAACAGGTCTGAAGGATGGTCACAAAAGTGATCCGTGTTGGAATATCTCTCCTATGAAGAAAGGCTGAGAGAGTTGGGATAGCTTAGCTTGGAGAAGAAAAGGCTTCAAGAGACCTCAGTGCAGCCTTTCACAGGACTCAAAGGAGGCCTACAAGAAAGCTGGAGAGAGACTTTACTTTTTACCCCTGTCCTAGTGATAGGAGAAGGTGTAATGGTTTTAAACTAAAAGAGAAAATATTTAGATCAGATACAAGGAAGAAATTCCTTACAATGAGGGTGGTGAGATACTGGAACCAGTTGCCCTCAGAAGTTGCGGGTGCCCCATACCTGGAAGTGTTCAAGGACAGGTTGGATGGGGCTTTTAGCAACCTGATCTAGGAGAAGATATACCCACCAACAGCAGAGGCGTTGGATAGATGATCTTTGACAGTCCCTTCCAACCTAAACCATTTGGCAATTCTGCAAGATTAGCATACAGGACAAAACATTCTATTGAATCTTTCTTCTAATCTAGCTAATACAGTTAGCAATTCTGAGAACTTGATATTCTTGGAATCAGTAAGAGCTTTGAATTATAACCAGTTATTGTACTGACTCAATCACTCAACATTCATTGTTCTCATGCTAATAGGATGCACAAAAAGTGTCTGTCACTTGGAACTACTTTTGAAATGGCCCTGGAACTAACTGCATAAATTTGTTTCTTAAGCAATTAAGTAATTTTGAGAGTACAGCACTACACAAAATGAGTTTTATGCAACTGGGACAGGAAGTGCTCAGTCCTAGTCGCTTATTTGAAAAATCTGTTCCCATGCTGATTACATACCATAACTAATTACTACATGTTGTAGGTCTTTCAATAAGTGTTGCACTATAGCTTTTCACTTTATTTTTATCAATGTTTGCTCAGTGTGCAACAATTCATTGATTGACTATAATTCCACCGGGATGGTCATGCAATGTTCAAAACCCTTCTGACTAGAAGGCTGGCATGTTTTGCAATTCTTCTGCTAGAAGCAAAACCTAACAAGCCAATTTATGAATGCGGATATGACTATTATTTGTAGTTCACTTTGAATACACACACACACAATCCAGAACCTAGATGTATTTGGAAAATCTGGCTTAAAATTAGAAATGAAACATTTTAGAAATTTCCATCATTACTTAAATGTCAAGAGAAAAACATGGCTTGTTGAAAAAATAACAACAACAAAAAAAAAAAATCAAACAAGAAGAATCACAGTTAATTCCCTTACTCTTGTTGCACATGATCAAGCTGTAGGCGAGTTGAAGTCAGTTCTTCCTGCAGCTCTTGCAGTTTAGAAGTCTGACTGCCGACCAGTTCTCTCAGGTGCCTCTCTTTGTCAATTGAATCCTACAACAAAACTCAAAAATCACGCTGCTGGAATGTCTGACTTCACAGAATCCTTCAGCAATGTAGTATACCATAATTAGCAGATGTATTTCTAAACATTTCTAAAGTAACTGAAAAAAGCAATCGCACATCTTCTAGAGGCATACACGATACCTTTCAGGCACACAAAACAAAGACTCAATTATATTAGGAAGAATATTCACTTCACTTACACCTCATGACAGAGAATACAGAAGGTCTGGGTATGGAGGTTTGCTACCTGCATACCAGCGTACCTGCATACCTGCTACCCAGACATCATCTGAACAAAGTGTTCTTGCAGATATGTGGAATTGGATTTTTTTTTCCAGTCAGTCATCTTCTGACTATGTCACCAACTCAAGTAAAATTTTGGGGATTTCATGTGCACAAAATAAAAAAGTTATTAGAAGAGAGGAGGCAAGTATTGTCATTCCAGCAAGCACACTAATACTCATGCAGCTCAGTCTTTAACAAACTACAGATTTGTCTGACACTACCAGAATTAAATAAGTAACTGGGAAGCAGGCTTTTTTTTGAATTTTTAATGTCACATGCAACGACAAATCCATAACTGGTATATCAGCTGTACTGTCACTTAATGACATCATTATTTTACATTTTGGGGTTTATTTGGCAGAACCCTACTTCAGCAATACACTAGAACATGACTCTTCAGGGATATAACTTTTTATTTGTCCGTATTTTAATTGTGAAAGATTTTGAGGTGCAAAAATGAGAAATCTGAGAACATGGAGACACCACTATCAAACCTCAAGATCTTCAATATTTTCCCCTAGTCTGCATCAGCACAACACCACAACAGATACGTCTTTTCTGCTGAACTGCTACTGTTAGTACTACAACCCCTTCAGTAAATATCACACACATACTAACTCTAAACATCAAGTTAAGCATGTAGTGGTATCACAGTCAACACGAGCACTTTCCCCTCACCCCCCTTCTGGAGACATTAAAATTCTCAGACAGTAAACAAAGATTTATTATTTTCAAGAAAAAAAAAAGGAACTTGCAAAAAAAAATCCATGGAGCTTATACATGTGTAAGCTGAAGAAGCGTATTTTCACACAGTGTTGGGTTTTTACTAATAGAGATATGGCATAAATACCTCTATGATGTCTTTGCAAATATAAATGTAACATAGTCCTTTACCCAGAAAAGGAAAGCAGTACAAGAACATAGCTTCTCTCATAAAGCAAATTCCTCCATACTGTCACTGATTCTTGTGAAACAGCGTAAGTCTTAGAAGGCCAAGAGTGACTTCAATGACCTCTTTGATTTCCCTTTCAAAGGCAAGGTAAGATAAGACAGAGAAAAAGCATAGTTGTCTCCATGAGCAGCTAAGGACATACTTCATTAAGCAAAACTGGGGAGGAAGGCTATTATTAACAGCACGTCATTAAAGCTCTCCTGCAGGTATAAATTCACCCCACTCTATTCCCTTAGAATAAACTTCGTACACACCTGAGTTAGGGAGATGTTTGTTTCAAAGAGCCTTCCTGAAGTAGCACAGGAAAAACAAGTCCCTAGCCATGGCAGAAGACGAGTTTTGATTGTTTCCACACCTGCATAATGCCCTCCTAATAAAATACATACATTAAGAAATTGTGAGAACCCTTACAGAAAGGGCCAGAGCTTCAAAAGGTAACACACATGAAATGTGCTAGTAATAAGACAAGGCACTGATTTACCTTCTCGAGATGTTTCATTGAGGATTGTGAAGAGCTGTCCTTGAATCTCAGAGTTCAACTCTATTATTTCACAGCATCGGTTCAGATTCGCATCACAGGAATTAATCTGTAAATTAATATGTATTAATACATCTGTCTGGGTTTTCTTACTTAGTTATTCCTGTTACGATCACGACTTTTTCCCCCCATAATCACAGCTTCACAACCTTATCTTACGGCATCCTTTAGAATATGTATCTTTAAAAGATTCACATGTTAACAGGCAAATGAACAAGACATTGGGGCTTCTATAGCCTAGTTAATTCACTACTTGAGAAAAATTACTCCTTTTCCCATTCATAAAGGAGATGCAACCACAAATAGATCTGAAAGAAGAATCATAATAATTGTGGATCTGTGTTACAATCTTTCAACACGGAGTTTTTAAAGTAAGATAGGAGATTGTTGCATAAAAAAAATTAGTCCAAAACCTAATTTCCCATATTTTCTGAGATAATAGATAAAAGGCTATTAGCTTGCTTTGTCAACAGCTATGTGAGACCTCCACGCAATTTCATCTGATTTTTAAGAGTTACCAACTGAAACAAATACTACAGAAGAACAGGCAAAACCCAGCGTTATGCCTAGGCAACAACAGAACAGCGAAACTACACCACTTTAAGTACCTGCCAGGAGAACATACTTTCTACCTGCTCCCTTAAATCTTCATCCATAACCTGAGTGTCATCTTCCACAGAGATCACCTTCTAGGTCTTCAGGCTTTAATGGCTCCATATGGTTTTTTACAAGCTTCCAAAGCAGCTAAAATTCCCACCCATGCCCATCAGCTTGCATTCTGATTGCTGCAACATGCTCTTCTGTGGCCTCAAGGAACACGGTCTCACCCTGCTAACCTCCTCCAGAACACCACTGCAAGGTGCTTTTTTCCAGCTCATTACACCAACATAACACCCACAGCGCTTCCATCTGCCAGCTCCTCCCTTTCTGCAAAGGCAGCCTGAAACTGCTCACCTTTGTTTCCCAAGGCCTCAGAGACTACCCTCACCTCACTTATTTTGGAGAGTTCAGCTCCTGCTATTGCTCAGCCCTCCTGAGATCCATTCGTAAGATTTTAAAATGCACACCTTTGTTCTTCCTCCTCTGGTGTCCTGCACTCTGTGGTAGCTTTACCAGCTACCCTCAAACTCCTCCTTAAAACTGTCCTTTGCCACAAATCCCGCAGCAAGTTACACTGGCTGTTAATGTGCCTATATACCATAAACCCAAACAACTGACTTCCCTTAAAAAGGCTGCCTCTCTGCTCTGCACCTTTTCTCACCAACCACAGCACACAGTAGGTGGTTACACACGCATGACCAAATCAACTGTCAGCATCAAGTTTATGAGAGTAGGAGTCACAGGAGTGAACTCTGTCGAGATATTCCACTGAGAAAATTCATAGTTGTCAAATCTCAGGTCCCTTTACCTCATCTTTCCCCAATTTCACACCTTTGGTACTGCTTCCAGTTTTGCCTCCTTAATCTTTACTCCTCCATGCATCCCATTACATCCACCTGCAGCTTCTCACCCACACCCAAAAATCTTTCCTCACATTTGCTTCCGTCCTTACAAAGCTCTTCTGCAGCTGTGCTGTCTTCCAGCAGCCTCTCAGCTCTAACAGGGTTCCCACCCAGAAGAACTGGGAGGCTAGATAAGCCTGTTCTCACTTTCAACTGCCCTTTTCCTCACGCTTTCCTGGCTGTCACCAGGCCACGGGCAATTCTCTCTGAGCACACCTTCACCCATGGTCCTTTCCTCTGCTGGTCTTTTACCACAAAACTCTTTTCTGATCCAGCCTCAGTCACTACAGCTCAAATACCATTTTTAACCTCCGGTCTCTGCTTTCAGTGAACCCTATGACAGGCAAAAAAATAAAACAAGCTGAAGCTGTGAACGCTACAGGCACTGGCTGTTAAACCGCTGACAACCGAGTGCGTGCGTGGGTCAGCGCCCCAAACTGGTCCTTTGAACCCCAAGCGGTGGCCACAACCTACTCCCCACGACCGGCTGCAGGTTGCGGTTGCACCGGGCTAAAGGCACCC
>NW_010430863.1:0-1688 GCF_000710305.1 Buceros rhinoceros silvestris
ATCTCCCAGCTGGCGGCTGACACCCTGCTCCTGCTGGGCACTGCAGAGGGACATCATGCCTCCAGCTCCAGGCTGCAGGTGCTGTGGGACCAGTTCGGCCTGGCATGGAGGAGGCTTTGCTCTCGGCAGGTCTGAGGCTGGCTGTGCTGCTGGCGCTCTGGATGTTTTTGCCAAATGGGAAACGGGGTCAACAGCAAGGACACAGACTTCAAGTTTAAAAACAAACAGAAGTGTATTTTCCTTGAGCTTAAAACAGGAAAAAGTAAGCAGGGCGTAAAACGAAAGCAAAGTAATGCTCCTCATCATTACTACAGAAAGTCAGCTACAGTTATTAAGAAGGATCCGTCACCAATTGCCTTTAATGTCACCATCATCCAAATCCTGTACATCAGCTGGGGAGCCCCAGTCAGAGCAAAGGATTTGGAGAACCCTCCCAGCAACTGGGAATTCCTACGCAGTGCGTCCACTTGTAGGTGAGGTCTCCAACTTCCCTGTCAAAGGGGTCTTGCTTTCATATTCATTATCAAATGTGACTACGTGACTACCTGCATGGCACTTCACCCAGCTGTCCCTCAGATCTGTCCAGGATCTGAGACAAGACTGAGGAGTTACTGTTTTCCTGGCTTTGGGTATGCAAGACTTTTGGCTTTCGACACGCAAGGTACCTGGCTTTAGACATGTGAGGCATCTGACTTTAGATCTGCAAGATAGGTGGGTCACACAGTAAGTCAATTGTGATTCAAGGCCTGTGGTTTAGGCCTTTTTATATCCCTGGGGAGAGCTGATCCTGGAGTAGCACAATGCGTTGCGGTCTACGCACAGTCTGAAGATGCCGTGGCAGCTCCTCACAGGCTGCTCACTGTCACCTGCAGCTGTGGAGCAAACCATCCTCACCCCGTCCCTCTGGAGAATGTTGGGTTGGGGAAGAGCTTGAGGCAGGTGCTCTGCACAAAATAAACACAGGACGTGTGACAGCTGCCAGCACAGCGTCAAACGCTGAAGAAAAACATCAGCAGTAGAATCATGAAGTTCCAGCAGCTTTCCACACATTGGACCACATTGTGTTGTTGAATGACCAACACAAGCGGGAGATTTAAAAATACCCCTTAGAAAAAAGCACCAAAGTCTTCCAATTGACTTTCAGAAAGTATGTATTCATTAAAACAAGTAGGATGCATTTTTGGTTTTAAGCCTTCAATTGCTGAACGTTCCAAAATGCCGGAAAAGAAAGCACTGTGCACTGAGCTAAAGGGGGTGGAAGAAAGGGCAGGGAGGGCTGGAGTCAAGTTTAGTGAGGACATTCCACGGGTGGGGGCTGGAGGGCTCAGCAGCTGCTAGGCAGCCTGGAGCTAGTTCCCCACTGAGGGAACACCAAGCACACGGAAGCTGTTCTGCCTCCTCCAGCCCCAAACCCAAAGCCCTCCCCCCAGCCCCTGCAGCAACACAGGGAAGCTGGGTTTGGGCTCCATTCTCCTGGCCTTGTTGTGACAGCTACTACAAACACCATCCCCAGTATCTTTGCTCACAGCCTAACATGGCACTCACCCAAAACAGCAACAGACCTGTTCTGGAGGAAATGATGCTTCTGGAGTCCAAGGCAAACTTTTTCCCTAGAGCAGGAGGGCCAATCTTCAGCCCAGAAAACACACCAGAGGAGGAGAAGTCCCACTCCTTATCCAGTCTTCAGC
>NW_010430863.1:1826-4220 GCF_000710305.1 Buceros rhinoceros silvestris
TCAGCAGGAGCCAGTATGAACACCACCAGGCAACACTCATTTAAAACCCCAAACCCAACACTATCCAGATGGGAGCTAATGTTCTCCTGAGCAGCAGAGCCACCCCTCTGGTGCAGGTCACCAGTCTCTTCCCATAGATGAGAATTTCACAAAGTCATATTTTGGACTGTTCCATTCCTAACAGATTTCTACCTCAACTCAACCTCACCCCACCCAAGTGACTTCCTTGTTGCAAGGGGCTTGGGAAGGCACCCAGCTTTAACCTGATCTGTGTGTTCATAACACAGCTGGTGAAACTAGATGCAGTCTAAATCTCTTCAATGATTGTGTGTAAAGTGACGGCTCTTGTCTCTCTAACCTCAAATCCAAGAGAACCACTGCAAAAGAAGCCAGGCAGCCTCTGACCCCTCTGCCCCCAACTCCAAGAATCACAGAATCGCAGAATGCTTTGAGCGGCAAGAGACCTTTCAAGATCATCCAGTCCAATTCCCCTGCAGGAAGCAGGGACATCTGCAACTAGAGCAGATCCTCTCAGATCCCCAAGGACCAATCTGACCTGGAATGGCCCCCCTGGATGGGGCTTTTCACACCTCTCTGTGCAACCTAGGCCAGGGTCTCACCACTCTCAGCATCAGACATTTCTTGAAGTTACTCCTAACTTCCATAAAGAGTATTTCTAAGGGGATGGGGACATACTAAGGCCCTCCTGAAGGTCACTGGAAATGTTCACGTACAGTTCCTGCAGTTTGGATCAAGAAAAATCAAATCCATGTGGAGCGAGTGCTGTTGAGTGGTGATGGGTTCTTCAAGACATGGGAGGTTTGGAAAGGGGACATTGATCTACCTCTTGCTGAACAAATCTCGTCTGCTGTCTAGTCCTGGACAGCTCTTTGATCTCCTCTTACCCCTTGCACCACAGAGGAGTGACCTGGCAGATCATGGTTCCCACAGCAAGTGGAAGGAGAAACACCTCTTCCCTGCAAACGGGGGCTCTGAGGGCTTTACCCCTGACCCTTTGCACGCTGCGCTCTGCAGGCAACACAGCCACAGGAGCCCTATGCCACCCCCGCTCAGCCATGGGGCATCCAGGGCTTGTGCACTGGAGCCCAAGTGCTGGACTTGTCCTCCTTGGTGCCAAGGTCCCAGTGCCGCAGAGGCAAGGGCTGGGCAAGAGGAAGGCTGGAGCCGGACGTGGTGCTCACTCAGAGGCACAGTGCAGAGCTGGGCAGAGGGAGGAGCAGTGAGACCGTGACATGGGTCCTGCTGTGGGATGAGAGGGTGTCCCCCAGCCCTGGGCAAGAGCAGCAGCAGCAGCAGCCAGGGGAGAGCTTCTGGGGGGGACAAGACTCAGAGTCCTGCCAGCCCTGAGCTCTGCAGAGAGGGTCATTGGGTGGGTTTAGTGGGGACCTGGGGTCTGCAGAGAGGGGATGTGGTGGAGCTGGGTGGGAGCTGTGTTTGGACCTTGCTCAGGGGGGAACCCCTTGGGGCAGAGGCAGCAGATCTACAGGCATGGGAGAAGTCTTCTCAAGGGAAAGCCCTGCCCAGGGCCAGTGTCTCACTGCCAGAATGGGAATGGGGTCTAAATTAAGCCTGCAGCACACGACTCGGACCTCTGTGATCCCATCTCTCTGTTAGCTGCCATGTCTCATCCAGCTCATCTTCTCTGTCTCTGCTCTTTTTAAATCCATCTATGTCCAATGATCTGACCTCTCTTCCCACCTTGGAGCCCCTTTCTATAAGCTTTGCTGGAGGAAGAAACCCCCATGGAGCTGAGGCAGCCTCCCAGGGAGCTGCAGGGACAATCCTACAGCCACAGAACCCCTATAACATGTAGCATTGGAGCCAACGTGGAGTTCAGAGTATTCTTCAGTGATGCAAAGAGAAGAAAAGGCCACTTTCTGCCATGAGTCACAGCACGGGTGGCTCAGGCAATGCACAATTTCAGCCCTCTTCTCAGAATGATGGTGTTGATCTTATCTGCTGTTCACTGTCTTTTTCCTCTGCTAGATTGTCAGTCCTCTTTGGTGGAGAAATCAAGGCCTAGGCATCTTCTGGGTATTCCAGTGTTCTTCAGATCTCTGAGAGGAGGGACACGATGCTCTCCCTTGCTGTAGCTATTAGGCACTGCTCAAGGAGGTGCCAGATGACCTGCTTCTGAGGCATGTCCACGTGTCCTTGAAGGACGTGCCAGGATGCACAGCCCAACCTAAGTAGCAAGCAGTATCTTTAGCAAGAGATGGGAAGGCCTGCTGGCCTGTAAGGCACTAGCAACTAGGGAAGACAAAAAGGGCTGGAGCCATCAGAGAGGGCTTGAAGCGATAGGTCTATAGTCTCCCACTCAGGTCTGATCTGAAACTGCAGCCTCACATCAAATGCCAACCAGAAAGGGCGGGG
>NW_010430863.1:4410-4691 GCF_000710305.1 Buceros rhinoceros silvestris
TGGGGGTGTCTTGTATGGAAGTGTTTTATTTTCTTTAATTACTTCAATCTGAACTGGATGGAGACCAATTATTTTCTGAATCGCCAGTGAGCCCTGAGCTGCTCAGGGCATGATTGGAGCTAACAGCCTCAGTGACTGTTGGGGGGTCTCTCCCCAACTGTTAGGGTCACCAGTTGTGGTGGGTCACCACACGTCACAAATAGTCAGGGCAGACAATGTGACAACAGCTTGTGTGCACACAAAGCCTTTATTGAAAGACAACTGCAGCAAACTGCTGCGGC
>NW_010430864.1:0-7342 GCF_000710305.1 Buceros rhinoceros silvestris
TCCTGCGCCGTGGGGAGCAGATAAAGCGTAGGGGGCCTGCAAGGGAAACTATGACTCGCTTTACCTACGCGGGTAAAAACAACGTCCCCTTTGCAAAGGTTTCCTGTAGTAACACCAGTGTGGTCAAGCCACGGCGCTGGATGCTGAAGTTACTTAGCTGGCTTCCCGAATGTGGGCAATTGCAGGTATTAATGATTCTGTTGAGGATGCAGGAGCCACATCCACAGCATCTGTGTAACTCCACGTGCAGCTCAGGTACGGCCACGCACATCGGCTGGTCTGGCGCGGGGCAAACGAACGGGTCTCTCTGCTTATCCGACACTGCTTTTGGTTTGCAATAGCCCTGTGACTTTGGAGACTGTGGCAAAAATGCTACAGGGCTTTGCATTCCTCTCGGGAGTTAAGAGTTTTAACAGGGCTAAGAGAGCCAGGTAAGAGATGGAAATAGAAGTTTTCATATTTGAAATTTTTCATTCACGTCTCATTCATTACCTGATTTTGCTGTCATAGAAGGCTCAGGATCCATCAAGAACTCAGAGCTTTTAGGTTTCTATTAAACCACCGTAATTTCACGTGCTATCATAAGTAGCTCATTGTTCGGATGTGAAGGAACAGACAGCACATAATCATATTAGGGCAAGTTAATTTTATACCTGCCTGTCAGCAGGGCTGTTGATGTGCCATTCATAGCCTTTCCCAGCACAAGGTAGCGTTGCTGCACTAAGATTCAGTGAGGGTGAATTAGCCTAAGGCAGGTTTACACTGCCTTTGGGCAAGTCTGAGGGCTTAACCTGCCCCCTCAACTCAAATATTTACACAGCAAAAACCTATGGAAATATAAGATTTTACTGCCATGTCCTTCCTACATTCTCACTCACGCAATGTGCTATATCACCCTTTTGTTGAGAGCACTTAACCTACTGGACGACTGGGTCAAGGCAGGGACCTTTGGGGAATCCTGACCTCTCTCGATGCAGTGCCCAGTGATGAAGCCTGAACTGCTGCAGGGGATGGAGTGAGCTAATCCAGGGGGCTGGGCACTGAAAGACGTGTGCCTGTGTATGTCCTACTCTGCCTGCATTGCCATGGCAAGTAGCCAGGGACAGAGAGGTGGTCATAAACAACGTGGAAACAGATGATAAACAGTTTGAGAAGTCCATGTGCTCTGTGAATATTGTACACAACAACTGCAGCATCCTAGCAGAATGGCAGCAGTTCCTAAAGTCACTGCCTCTGGATTCACACTCAACTGTGTGCCCATCCCTTGCAATGCTGAAGAACTGAACTCCAGTGGTTTACATACCTGTTCTTAGAAGACCAAATTCCCATTCCCAGCTCTACCTCATCCTTTTCTATGCTTTCGGGAAAATTGTTGAAAGGCGCGTTTTCCAGGATAATGCCTTGGAAACTTCGTTTGATGCAGCTTCCATGAGTGTCTGTGAATTAACTCCTAGCAGCTGAGAAGGTATGTTAACTTGTGGGACACGGGAAGCTCTTCCCAACCCAGTCAGGACAATGCCTGGACACTCGTAATTCCCTTTTTGCTTTCCATGATCTGGTTTCCATCAAAAGGAATCCTTCATGTTGGGAGGGGGAGACAGCTTTCTCCACGCAGCTCTCCATCATCTGGACCAATCCCAGCTTAGCCTCCCTGTGATGAGGCTAAAACACCTACAGTTGCTGATGGAACATCTTGACCATAAAATGAGCTTCTGCTAGAGCACTCAGGATGAGGTTAAGGGAAACTGCTCATAAGAAAGTGGGAAGAGAGCCCTAGAGACATTAAATATTTTAGTTTCACGGTCTGGTTTGGATGTTTAAACACATGCAGGGATTAACACTGTAACACTGCCCACTCAAAATCAGAATATCAGCCTAATAAAGTTTGCAAAAGTTTATGCAAATATTGAAAGTGGAAGATTAAAGAAAGGTTATTGGAAATAGAGACCTTGAATAAGAAAAGAGTTTTATAACTTGTTACTGTTATTTTTGACCTTTCGATGTGTTTTCCTAAGTTTTATTATGAGGTAATATTATGCTTGGAAAGGAGGTGTATGACCTGTGAGATAGTGTTCAGTAGAGAGGATTGCTTAACCAGAGAGAAACTGGCTAGGTCCCTCTTCCACACTGGGTAGGGTAAATTAACTAAAATCTTACTCATCTGATTTCCTTACTCACTTCACTCTCCATGACCCAGCACACACACGTGTGCAGAGCAGCCATGAGGTTGTAATTTTGTACAGTTCTGAAGAAAAAACAAATGACCAAATCCGTAGGTTTTTTTTTAAGCACATGTGACTTCTTCCTTCCTTTACAAAGCAGAAGGTTGGGAGTGCCATCACTGACATTCTTGTCAAGCAAGACCACTAGGCCAGATGACCCCTTCAGCCTCTGAGCTTGAATCTTTTCCTGTGTTTGGTCAAAGTACTACTGATGTCCTTGGTAGCAGAATCTCCTGCTGCCTGTGCTTCTCGGCTGTAGTTCTGTGTCTGGTTTTCTCCGTGAACGTGAGGGCTATCCTAAGAACATTCAGTGTCTCTTCCCTCAATGGCAGCATCTCAGGCGGTGACTTCAGTAACACCCTGCTCTAGTAAGATCAATCCTCAGGCCCTACAGTTTTGCTTGTAGGTGGGTATTCTCTGAGGGCACCCAATCTGCACAGCTCTGGGGTATCCCATGAGCCTTTCTGTCACCTTTCCTTTGGAACCAAAACTACTTAAAAGTAAGACTGCCCTCTAACCTTCAAAATTCCTCAGACTCATGAGGCAGTCCAGAATTTCATCATAAATGTGATACTCAATAAAGTATGGTCTTGGTATGGTATGTGCCTTGCTGCTTATTTGCATTGACTTAGTGGATACTCTGTGTCAGAAGGTGGGTGATTCTCTCTGCCTTCAAGCAGATCTCATGCTTATCGCTGTTAGACCCTTTATGGGCATCATGAATCGTCTTCAATTCATGGCAATTCTGTCTGTGCACAACTGCTACTGCTGTTTCCTCTGCTTGTGCACGACTGTGAGACCAGGGAAGTTCTGGCATGGAAATGCTCTTGTCTGTGTTTTATGAGTCTCTATGGGAAATCTCTGGGCTCGTTTTCTTTGGAAAAAAGAAAATTTCTCTATTATAATATTATTATTACTCTTTGGAGTCTAATTATTTTTAGTTAAAGATTCTGATAGCAAAGGCACGGTATCCTGACTTTACTGCATCTTTTAGTAGATTAATTTGCTTCTCTTACGGCTATATTTGATTTCCTAAAGGTCATGTTCCTTGACTGGTAATAAATGATACACTACTTGGATTTTCAGAATAGATGCTGTTGGTTAGCTGAGGGCTACATCTTGTGGGCTAAAACGCAATGGAATAAGAAGGAAGAAATACATGCATTTCCTGAGCAGATACTGTAGCTGCTGGTGGACATGTTAGTACCAACTGCATCAAGTTCTTCAGCTTATATTCCTCTTTTGCACTTTGGCCACCTCGAAATAATACTTGCTACAGAAATTTCTTCTCTGGGCATATGCTTAATTTTCAAATAGATCTTCAAGATCCTGCACTAGCACCTCAAAAATCTTCACTTTGGTCTTGATTGCACACAGATCAGAGATACGCAACGTTCTTGCTAGGCGTGCAGTGTGCTTCAGCCAAACACACAGGTAACCTGCACCAGAGGGAAATCTTTTCTGTTTTTCCTCTCTGAGCATGGTTTTGTCTCTTTTGATCCTTGTGCAATTTGAGTGCTCTCTTATAATATTGGTGATCCAATTGGTTGCCACTTGAGCAGCCTTTTCTGGTAATAGAGTTACGTGACAGTATTTCAAATTTTCTTTGAAAGTGATGGTGTCCTTTATGTATTGCAAGCTCTTGCCCTGGTGTCCACCCTAAGCCAGTCCTCATTCCTTTCTCTTCTCTCCCCAGCCACTGTTATTTCTGATTAATTTGTTATAATCTTTATAAATCACCAACCTTATTACATTTTTCCAATACTTTGTGGAGAGGGAAATGACGTTTTAAGCACCTTGTTTTATCTGGTTTTTGTCTGATACTTGCTTCTCCCATAGAAGTCACTATGCTGCATCTGTACTTGTGCAGTTTGTTGCACCCCAGTTTGATGTTACATTCTGTATTGCTTGTGAGTAGCATTAATAGTTTTCCTGGCACTTCTTTCTAACTTTATCAGGGCTGATGATCTGACTCCCCCATGTTCCTCTATTTTGGTATATACATTTTTCCTGCACAGCTGTTAGGACAAAGAGTATGCTTTTGAAATGACAAAGCTGGAAACCAGATAACCAAGCTGGAAAATGGTTATCTGGCAACTCCTTGTCCAGTCTGAGTAGCAGCAGTGGGTACAGCAATACTCAGGATACAGCTGCTGAGGAAAAGGTTTTCTGCAGAAGTAGTTTTCTTAGAAACAACGAAATCAAAGTAGCTCAAGCTCTCTGCTTCCCTGGGCTTGCCATGAGAGACCTGTGCTTTGTGGTGGATATCTTTTTACCCAAAACAGTTTAGAAAATGAGTTTGGTTTTAGATTGCAGACTGGTTACATCCTTCAGATGCTGTAAAGATCAGCTCCATTAGCTCTTCCCATTGAGCTCATTTCTCTACATTGCTTCCCATTTGAAGTCTGTAGGTAACATTTCTGCATTTCTGGCACTGTTCTGTGTAAAAGCAGTGGTAAATACATTACTTTGTTTTGATATGAAAAATTGTCTTGATTTAGATGTCACAGACATGCAGATTCACACAGAAGCCAATGGTGATGGTTTTCATTAATAAACTTGTCAAAACTCTGCCCTCAGCAGCTCAGCCAAAATAGAAGCACTTCAGATTAGTGACTAAGATGTTGTACCTTCTACTCTGCATGTCTCTTAAGTTGTACAGTTGTATGTAAATCACCTACAGAGGTGATATTGTTAGATTAGACACAGGTCTTGAGGGTACTGGGCAGCTGCTACCATCCTATTGGGAAACTTGGGTGACACATTAAATTTTGCTTTTCTTTTTCCTCTACACTTGGCACTCCCTTGTTGCTCCTAATATTTGTAATACGTACTTGTGGGCAGGGAACTCATCCCTTGCCAGTGCACGCAGCATGCTGCAGGCAGGCAGTCCCAGGACGGACCATGCCATCAGGCATTCCTTTCCTGTCCACACCGCCTGGCAAGCAGAGGGCTTGTAATGCCATTTTTCTTGCTTGTGACATGCTTATTCCTAGTCGTGAGATGGAGGTATGCTCACCTTGCCCTTGTCTTTGCAAACTTCTTGATGATACTCTAATAATTAATTATCAGAGACCTTCTCTTCTTGCAAGAGGTGACTCTGTGTATCTGATGTGTAACACCAGGCTGGACTTCTTTGAAATACATTTACAATCTTAAGTGCGGTCAGGAGTCTCCACAGCCAAAGTCTGTGCTACCCACCAGTCGGTGAAAACAAAGAGATTTGAAAATGGTTTGTAAAAGTCCCTCTGAGAAAACTCACTGCTCAAAGGACCTGCCTAGTCATCTCAGATCTTTCCAAGGGCTCCACTCTAGCCATGCTTGCCGTTTCCAATGAAGGTGTGAGGATTCTGGCCAGAACGTGCTGCTCTGGGGCCACATGAACCTCTTGGCTATTTTATACCATGGAGACAGATTTGTCCTCTAAACAGCCCTAGATTATGGGGGAATCAAAAGTGGTTCCAAAAGCCTGAGAATGTCCCAAATGACTGAGAATTAGCTCTGTGGTTTCTGTTCTGTGCAGTCTGGTATTAGTTTCCAAGAACTTTCCAAAATCATCCTTGGAAAACAACAAGGAGAGGGTTATAAGGGGGCTGGTGCCAGACCTTTAGTGTTCCGCAAAGTCCACATGGGAAAAAACCATAAAGATAAAACCATCCAAACAATGTGGTCCTGCGCACAAATCACAACTCAGCAGTTCATCATGCTAAATGTTAACAGTGATTCTTTTAACATCCGAAACCTCATCATATGCCTCCATCCCAGCCCCAAGGAGTGTCCAGTCAAGTGACATGATGAAATTTTGTGTGTACAGTTGCGATCCTACTCCTTGCCATCACTTGAAAACAATGAAAACCTTTATCCATATAAATACCACGTGAGTGCATGACCTCGCCTGGGGAGAAGTGCAGCATGATCAGACTTACTCGCTGGGGAACCTGGACAAAGCAGATGTAGAAACCCAGTCCTAGTAAGGACTTGCAAAGGCCAGGCCTTAGGAAGCCATGCCATGAATCTTATCCCAGCTTGATCTTAAAGCTGCCTCAGGGGTTTGTCCTCTCTCCAATTCTGTTTTGGAAACTTTATAATCTGACATTAAAATTATTGCTTGTATTTGCACCTACATATCGTCATGCAATCTGGGTAAATTTGTGATGAAACAACACGTTATGACTAACCTATTCTTCTCTTTATACACAAGCTTAAGATTTCTGTAAATGCAAATAGGAGATAGGTGCCCCAAAAAAGTATTGTTTACAATGTAGAGTTGAAATAAAATATATCTGGCTTCTAGGCTTCCAGGAGTCTTCCAAACCATTCCTTTGCAAGAGGAATTTGTATGAATTAGAAAAATGAATGAAAGTACCACACTACTTAGTCTGATTTTGTTCTGTGATTCAGCTTAAGAAACATTTCTATTGTGGTCTTCTGACAAATGCTCTGTCCTCTCCAGGAGTCACGTGCACGTTACCAAAAATCAGATTTATCGCACATAACAGCATCAAAATACAACCAACCTTAATGCTTTCTCCACTATTTCTTATGACACATTGGAAAGGTCACAGTGAGCAATAACTGAAAAAAGCATTTGAAATAAAGCCCCTTTTGAGAAAGATTCACAGTCTGAAGCACGGGTTTTCAAGCTTTTCTCCTCATGACCTTGTTCTTCTGCGGCCTCAAGTGTCAGTGTCACTGGCATGAGCATTTCCAAGCTCATGGCTCCAAGAGGGGGAACCACTGACCTGGAAACACCATCTGGCCAGCAGCTCTGAGGCAACCCCCTTACTTATTATTTGTTTGTGTTGTAGGGAGTCCTAGAAAGATGCCGAAGGGTTAGGTCCCAGCAGGGCCGTCGGCAGTTCATGACAAGGGGGAGAGGATGCAGCACGCTGGCTGCAGCAGACCGGTGGGCTCACCGTCACCAGGCTTGGGGTAAGCAGTGTGGCAGAGGGGTATTTGAGGGAACACCAGAGAGGGCAATGCTGGGCTGCCAATGAGGTTGTTGTGGGGACTTCCTTTCACAGAAGATACAGGGCAGGGCAGCAAGCATTTATGCATTTGCTGGAAAACCTTTGCAATTGTTATGCAATACTGGTGGAACTATGCTGTGACAGGAATGC
>NW_010430864.1:7470-11857 GCF_000710305.1 Buceros rhinoceros silvestris
ATACTACACTCTTCTTACTCTGTGCGAGGTCTGGAAAAGAACTGGTCTTTTCTTTCTAGCCTCTCTGCATTTCAACACAGCAAGGGTATTTTCAATTACAAAGAAGTGTCAGGAAGGTAATGGACATGACCAGAGACATTTTGGTAGAAACCAGTCTTACACTACACAGAAAACACTGCCAGTACTCACAGTTCCAGACTGCCTCCTCCCAAAATTTGCTTTAACACACTGCATGCTTTATATGAGAAATGCTACTTTAAATGAAGATTGTTAGACTGAAATAAAACATGGTAACTTTTTTTTTCAGATGAACTTTTCTTGGGCAGGGAGAGACTTAAAGCAATGAAGTTAATGTTAGAAACAGTCTGACCTTATAGTTTCTTGTGTACACAGATTGGATATGGACACTCAAGTAGAGGCAGGAAACCTGAGAAACGATCACGCTGAAAAAGGCGTAGGAGAAACAACAGACTCAGGCAAAGGATGGACTGGACCTGAAACTGTAATATGAAGTAGCTTTAAAAAGCAGACCATGAGTTTAGTGGCAGATATAAAGTCTAAAAGCATATTGAATGTCTCTCCAGGTGTGTAGTGGAGTCCCCATCACTGGAGATTTTAAAGATGTAAGTGGATAGGGTGCTAGATAATCTCATCTAGGTTCCCCTTCTCCCACAGAGACAATCTTTGAAGGTCCTTTCTAAACCTGGGCTCTTCTGTGTTTCTAGGAAACACACTGGAAGAATAGAAACATCTCCGCAGAAGGCAGCCTGATTCTTGTGCAGTTCAGTAGCCAATGGCATAAGCGCCAAACACAGACCAGCAGCTCCAGCCTCATTCTGTGATTAGGAGTGCCCTGAGCATGACTCTGTCTTCTTGCCACTTGTGGAGATGTGGTTGGCAAATAGCCTATGTATGCACATGGACGACCCAAAGATGTCACCAAATAGTCGTATTTCTAACTGATTCACATGTTATGTAACCAATATGCTGAAAGTCAGTGTTTTATAATATACAATAAAAATCACAAAGATCTGGCTCTTTTTGACAAGGTACTTCCATGCTTAACAGGCTTTGCCATACATCAAAAGTATATCTTTCTAGAAGGTATCTTTAAATACGATCAGTCAAAATCAGCTGTAATCAAGATAACATGTTCTCACCAGTGGAAAAATAAAGTAAATACAATCCCAGAAGGAAGTAAGGCTGTTTATATCATTGTATCACTTGTTTGATAATGAGATATGGACATTGTCTTCTGGTGTACTGGGACCAGAAGACATATAATGCTTCCAATTAAATGAAATCAGATGGGAGCAAAAGTCACAGTAAAACTGAAAGTGACAAACAACCAGAAATTTTCCTGTACCCTCTAGAAACTTTCAGTCACTTGGTACTTGACCACTGTCAGTAACTGTCATAAAGACAGTGGTTCTTCAGGCCATTGCTGTAGCCTTTACTTCAAAAACCAGATCAATGTAATAGAAGTGCTGAGCCAATTAACTTGCTAAGGCCTAATTTTTGGCATAATCTCAACAAGTTCTAGTGTCTAATAATATCAATCTTTGATATATATTTATATCTCTATATAGGTAGATATATATCACAAATTTATCGACATCTTGGTATCAGACCGGTAGGTTAGATGTTAATGACACTTGAGAGATTTCTTTTCAGTGAAGGGCAAACTGCTGAATGTAAAATCATTATTCTCTTTTATACCTAGTGGTTCATAGTACTATGCTTAGTAGTTCACAGTACTATACCTAATAGTTCCCAGTTCATGTGATCCACTGTTTACTGGAGCAAGGGAAGGAGTCTAAAGAATGCATTGTTACTCCCTGATTTGCTTGATTTTTAAGTATTTTACGCAAAGTGGAACAAGACAATATGAAGAACACTCAGTTCATGATAATTATGACATCTTTGGGAGATTAATGTTTTGTGAATGTTTGAATCCCCTCAGTCAGGGGAAGGATTTGAATGGTGGTCTATTGCATAGTGGCTGAACTGTTAGATAAGGAGGGCTTGTAACAGTGATACTTGCTTCTCTTCCATCTCCTGTTGGTCAGTCCGGCACAGAATTTGTTCTGATTTTCCTGCAAAAGCCTTAAACTAGATCATTAAACTAAATGATCAACTAAAAAGCTGAAAATAAACACAAAGTGTTTCAGATCAGTGGCTAATTTGTCAAGTTGAGAAGCTTGTACTGCCTTGTGTCATGTGATGGAGGAGTGAGGTGCAGCTGCAAAGCCCCTTCACCACTGTCATGGCTACATGGCGCTATGCAGCCACTCTCCTTTTGCGTTTAGGAAGAGTCTGCACTGAAATGCAAAGAGATACCGCTGTTCACGTCACTTCCTTCTGGGATCAGGTAGATTGAATTCTCAAAGGCATTTCACTTGGTGAGACCTGCAGTCTTGTGCCCTCTTGGGAATCTAAATCTGCACCAGTTGGCCCCTACTCCCGAAGACGAAGGAATAGGAACTTTTGTTAAAAAATCAAGTACATAGATCGTGTAACTGTGGGGGAAAACTCCAAACATCGCTGCTATCTAGATTTGCAGCCAGTCTGAAATGGTAACTTGGAGACTTACATATTTTTTCTCTGAGAAAGTCTGTTGATCTCCCAGACTGGGTGCCATAAACAGCTAGTGGCACAGCAGGCACTCCAAAGTAAGTGTGCCAGGTGACGGCAGCATCCATAGCTCTGGATTTTATAGAACTATATCTTCTCCTGGGATGTGTGACAGATCCACCTTGGTGGAGACTGGGGATATAGGGATTGCACTTGGGGAATTTGGGGGAGACCATGACTTTGAGGTCTTGGTATGTGAAGGTAGGGAGCATGACAAGAGGGGGACACACGAGCGATAGACCAGAAAGGAGAGTTGGATGTGTAGCCCTGTATGTTAGGAAGTGTTCTGACTGTCTAGAGTTTGACGATGGTGACAATAGGGTAGACTGTTTATGTGTGAGAATCAGGGAAAGGCCAACAAGGCAGATGTCATGGTGGGATCCCCAACCAGGATGAGCAGAGAGCTTTGGCTGGAAGTCAGGAAGAAAATGAAAGTCTATGACCTGTGGAAGAAGGGTCAGGAAGAATGCACAGATTTTGTGAAGCTGTGCAGGGAGAAAATTAGAATGGCCAAAGCCCAAGTAGAACTTAATCTGGCCACTGCCATAAAAGACAATTAAAAAATGGTACTATGAGTACTTTAACAGCAGAAGGAGGGCTAGGGAGAATCTCCATCCTTTGCTGCACGTGGGAGGAAACATAGTGACCCAGGATGAGGAAAAGGCTGAGGTACTGAATGCTGCCTTTGCCTCAGTCTTTAACAGTAAGATCAGTTGTTCTCTGAGTGCCCAGCATCCTGAGCTGGAAGACAGATATAGGGAGTGGAATGAAGTCCCCATAAGGAAGTGGTCAGTGACCCATTGTACCACTTGGATGCGTCCAAGTCTATGGGGCCAGATGGGACCCACCCAAGAGTACTGAGGGAGCTGGCAGAAGCACTCACCAAGCCACTTTCCATCATTTATCAGCTGTCCTGGCTAACCAGGGAGGTACCAGTTGACTTGGGACCTAGCAAATGTGACACCCATGTACAAGAAGGGCTGGAAGGAGGATCCAGAGAACTACAGGCCTGTCAGTCGGACCTCAGTGCTGGGGAAGGTTATGGAGCAGATCGTTTTGAGTGCCATCATGTGGCATGTATGGGACAACCAGGTGATCAGGCCCAGTCAGCATGGGTTTATGAAAGGCAGGTCCTGTTTGACTAACCTGATCTGTGACAAAGGTGACCTGCTTAGTGGATGAGGGAAGGGCTGTGGACACTGTCTGCTGACACTTTAGTAAAGCTTTTGATACTGTTTTCCACAGCATTCTGGAATGCTGTCTGCTCATGGCTTGGACGAATGTATTCTTTGCTGGATCAAAACCTGGCTGGATGACCTGAACCAGAGAGTGGTAGCAAATGGAGTAAATCCAGCTGGTAGCTGGTGACCAGTGGTGCTGACACTTTAGTAAAGCTTTTGATACTGTTTTCCACAGCATTCTGGAATGCTGTCTGCTCATGGCTTGGACGAATGTATTCTTTGCTGGATCAAAACCTGGCTGGATGACCTGAACCAGAGAGTGGTAGCAAATGGAGTAAATCCAGCTGGTAGCTGGTGACCAGTGGTGTTCCCCAGGGCTCAGTATTGGGGCCTGTTTGCTTTAACATGTTTATCAATGATCCGGACGAGGAAATCAAGTGCACTTTCAGTAAGTTTGCAGATGACACCAAGTTGGGTGGATGTGTTGATCTGCTTGGAGGTCCGGAGGCTCTACAGAGGTATCTGGACAGGCGGGATCGATGGGATGAGGGCAGCGGGATGAGGTTCAACAA
>NW_010430864.1:11959-23462 GCF_000710305.1 Buceros rhinoceros silvestris
AGACCTGGGGGTGCTGGTTGACAGCCGGCTGAAGATGAGCCAGCAGTGTGCCCAGGTGGCCAAGAAGGCCGATGGCATCCTGGCTTGTATCAGCAATGGTGTGACCAGCAGGAGTAGGCAAGGGATTACCGCCCTGTACTTGACACTGGTGAGGTGGCACCTTGGATACTGTGTCCAGTTTTGAACCCCTCACTCCATGAAGGACTTTGAGGTGCTGGAGCGTGTCCAGAGAAGGGCAACGAAGCTGGTGAAGGGTCTAGAGCACAAGTGTGATGAGGAGCAGCTGAGGGAACGGGGAGTGTTTAGCTTGGAGAAAAGGAGGCTGAGGGGAGACATCTACCTGAAAGGTAGTTGTAGCAAAGTGGGATTAGGCTTGTTCTCCCAAGTAACAAGAGATAGGATGAGAGAAAAAGGCCCTGAGTTGCGCCAGAGGAGGTTTAGGCTGGATATGAGGAAAAAATTCTTTACAGAAAGCGTTGTCAAGCATTAGAACAGGCTGCCCAGGAAGGTGGTGGAGTCAGGAAAAGACGTATTTAAAAGGTATTTACAAGATGTGTTGATGTGGTGCTTAGGGACAAGGTGACTTGTGTGCAGGGTTAATGGTTGGACTTGATGATCTTAAAGGTCTCTTGCAACCAAAATGATTATGTTATTCTGTGATTTCTTGTTACTGAAAGTGAGGTGAGAGGAATCCCTCCATTGGGATCTGACCCCAAAGTAGCTAGCTAAAGCCAGTGTCAGTCTCTCAGTAGATTGTAGCTGTGGGTGGGTCAGCCCCTGAACTCTAGATGTCTAAATTCACAGTCTAGCTTTGTGTGAAGAGTAAACCTGAATACAATTTTTTTTTGCTTCCGGTGGGTTTGGTTCTGCGCTGTTTCCATTAATGGGAGGTTTACCCAAGCATGAATGCAACCAAGTTTAACCTTGTATTTTTATATCGGAAAAAGTAAAACCCAACCAAACAAAAATTCCCTAGAAGGTTTTTTCCCTCCCCTTCTCCCCCAACATCATTATTTAAACTACTGTAATGCATGATTGGGCACAGTTTATCCCATTTTGACCTGACTGTTGGTCTCCAGCAAAGAATACCCCAAAGTGCAATGTCAGGAGGGGCTGATGTTGAGTGCTGCCCATTGGTAAAACTCGGAGGGAAGCCTGCCTGTTGGTTTGACCAACATTCAAACCACTTAAGAAAGAGTGAGCTAGTTGCTTTATTAAGGGCATTAAATTCAGAGATGCCTTTAAGAAGTTATATTTGGAAGTGTGAAAATTACATTTAATAGAGCTCCTTAGATATGATGACTGGGCGACTGTTTCTTCTGACAGCCAGCAATTACTTAATCATACAAATTTCTTTCACTTTGTGAAAGAGATGGATTAAAGCAGGTGATAGTTCCCTTTGGGCACCTGAGGATTTGATAACCTTATTTCTTCAGATGTACTCAGGAATATGACTGTTGTTAATCCTACAGCAGTTACAGAAAGGCAATTAAAAAAGTCATCTCAAAGATTGTGGCATTTGTTTATTTATGTCATAGCCTTTAACTCTATCAAGCATTTTAGTGGGGGTGAAAGTTGACATGCCTGCTGCAATAGTTCTCTCGATTCAGTATAGCTGGAAAATAAATTTACAGCAAATGGGAGTCAAGAAAGGAATGTAAGCAAATGTAAAAGCAGACATTTTTCTTCCAGGAAGTTTTTACATTAGACTTCTGAAAGATTATTAAAAAAAAAGTAATTTGACATTGGGAGAAATCACGCATCACGTACGTTGGTGCTGCCTGAGTCTGTCTCATTTATCTTAGTTAGATCTTTATGTGACGTGTTTTACCTGAAACTGTGCAGTGGGAGAAGTGGATGCTGAGGCCGTTTCTGTTTCCCCACAAGGTGGTGCTATGGTACCGGCTATAGAACTCTTGTTTTGGCTGTAGTTGCTTTATTTCCATAACCATTCACGTTTTAAAGACAGATTTCTGACCACAAAGAAAGACAGTTTCAGTATTAGAATCAAATTTATTAGTGAAATGATGTAAGGCTCTTTTTTGGGTGTACTTTCTTTTCCTAACTTTTTGTCTCATTAAAAATAGATTTTATTGCAAGTTGTGATTGTCGGAAAACTCCATTATTGCTGTTTGGACTTTTGCACCTTTTATTGGATTTTAAAAATCTAATCAGTCTATATCAGACTGTCTTATTTTTCAAACTAGAACAATAGCTCTTGTAAGTTTATTCAGAAATTAATAGCTTCTTTTTTCATTTGGTTACATGTGAGTATAGAGACACTTAAAACTAGTCTCAGAAATGAAAGAACAAATTAAAAAATTAAATATTCAGGAGAATGCATTTTTTCCCCCTGAAAACAGATCTAACCCCTAACAGGCACAGAGGCAAAACCTAATTACTGAAATCAGCCTCTGTGGCAGTATATGGGGTTCTTCCAGCTGCTTGCAGAGGTCTGTGAGATCTGTCTTGTACAACTCCATGTGTCTGTGCACCCACCATGGCATTTGAGAACTTGTGTAATTTCCGTGATTGTGTTATACTGCTACATTACCATTAGGTGGTATGGTCGAGGCACAGTTCTTTCTGCATTGTCTTTTCTCCTCAAGACTGATTCTACGTGTGCTCTCAAAGGAGACAGCAGCGTTATGTATGGCGTGTCTCCAGATCTCCCAATTGGAGGCCAGGGTGGACCACTGATGGTGGTCAATATGGCCAAGGCTGAGGTATTGTTTCAGGGAGTCCTTATATCTCCTCTTTGGGGCTCTTCTCTGGCGGCAGCTGGTGGCGAGTTCACCGTAGAACACAATCTTAGGGAGGCGGTGATCCGCCATCCTGGAGATGTGCCCTGCCCAGCACAGCTGCGTTTTCAGCAGCATGGCCTCAGTACTGGTGACCTCTGCCTGTTCAAGGAGAGTGACATTAGTCACGTAGTCAGTCCAGTGGATGTTAGAAAATGGAATCAGGCTAGGGTAGAGCCCTGAGCACTAGTCTAGGGGTCTACATGCTGTTAAAAGGTCAGCAGAGTCCTTGGCAGGGCTTTGTTCCAGAACACAAAGTATTCCCCCAGACAGAGGTCACCTGGGTTTGACCATAGCCTGTGCTTTACAGGGAAGACAGTTAAGCTGTACTGATAACTGCTGTACAGTAATTGTTGGTCTCAAGACCAGAGGACAGGCCGTAGTCCATTTTATTCACCAACATCAATGTAGCCACTAGGACCCACCGAGTCATCCTTGTGCTCCAAACTAAGCACTCAGGTATATTTGGGGCTGCTGAGGTTTAGAAACGTGACCTCCTAGTTTTACGATCCAACTTTTACATCCATTATTTTTCTGTGTGTGATTTGTTTCTGTTCATCCCATGTAAGTTGATACACCACAGATACCTTGAAAAAGCAGTTTCTCTACAGATGCTGGTTGTACAAGATATGAAACGTCATGCACAATCCGTATTTGAAAGTGGGAGGGACATCAAAATGAGCTCCAGTTATATCAAATGATGTTTTAAATGCATCTGGAGGCCCACATTTAACCATTATGTTAAAAAATATTGTATTAGAAAACAGTGATCTGTGCCTTATTGAGAAATATCTTTAAAAAAGTTGCTACTTAGTTTTCTATAGGTTTTCTGTGTATTCTTCATGAGTGGAAGAAATACATTGGAGAGCTGAATATGGCTATTATCTTTCAAACCTCCCTTCCAAATAGCATCCCACTCTAGGTTCTTGTGCTTCATGGCAGGTGCTACAACAAGTTGTAGAGACCCCAAACAAGTCCAGAATTAAGGGGTTGCATCCATGCGGCACTATGCAATCCTTTATCAAGACAGAATGAATGTCTTGAGTTCACAAGTAGCCTGGCAGGCCTTGTTTGCCAAGGTCCACAGCTTGCCCTTCATGGTCTCTAAGTCAGAGGATAAAGCTGGCCCGGCTGGTGTGAAAATAGAACTCCTCATTTTTAGGAATATGTGACTACCCAACACTGAGGTGAGGACATGGGGAGCATGGAAACAGCAGGTAGGGGCTAAAAGAAGAGCTGAAGGGCCGACAGTCCCCTGTCAAGTAATGCTTGCAAAGCAGATCGGTGGAGTCTGTTGTCAATATCATGGTCATATTATTAAGTTGGAGATAACAGGAGAGTCGGATAGGAGAAGCTACACAAGACTCTTCTAATCAGACATTCTGTACATTCTACAAATGGGGACCCTTTCTATGGGTATCAGATCCCAAACAGAGAATTCTTCTACGATTATATCTTCTCAAAGCATAAAGCGGTGGTCTACTAAATGCCTTACCTGGAAAATGACCTCACATCACCTTCAGCTTTTGGCTCCGCTTTTAGACAATCTCCATCTACTATTTTTGATAAAGGCTTCTTTCCTCCTACTGTTTTCCTCTATGACAAAGAAGTCCCCTGAATCCTGTGACTTTCCTACAAATATGCATGCTTAAAATAACGCTTCCTGTGAGTTCTTTTAGATTTCTTAAAGAAGGTAGTTAAGAATATTAATTCTACATAAGAGAAAAATATATCCAATGATCTGGGAAGGTGTTCTGGACCTGGGAGAATGTCTCAAATGCCTTTGAATGAGGTCTAACAAAGAGTGAGATCTAAGCATGTGTCTTAGGCAGGCTCTTGAGACTGCAGGATGGGAGAACTATGCTTGAAGAAATCACACTGAATTGGTTTGCCAGCAGTACATAGATAGAATTGCTGGTAGGGATATTTTCTAACATGGATATGGTTCTTGTTTCCAGGACTTAGAGTTCATAAAAAACAGGTGAAAAGAGATTAAAATGCTTCTCTGACATAATTTTTCCATGTCAGAATTTGCTGTCAGTGCCACAAGCCATCTTCGCAGGGGGAAAAGTGAGCTACGTAGCTAGAAGCAGGGAAGGGAGGTGTGCATATGCCCCATAACTGAGAATCTTGTTTCCCATGACACTGGATCCTGGTAACAGCATTTCTTTGTTACAAAAATGCACTTCAGAGATTAAATCAAAGCCATACAAGATAGTTTTAAGAACTGTACTTCTGAAAGCAGAGGAATATCACACAAAGAGTAGCAGGCACTGGAAGTATTTGCCTTGTGGCTTCCAGCTTTGGTTTCTGTTCCTAAATGCTCCTTCTCTGAAGACTGAGAAAACTTAAGCTGCACTCACCCCTTCACAGGCCAGATTTAGCTCACATCACTCTGAAACATCTGCAGATTGGAACGTAAAGCAACCAGAAACCCCAGTGTTTTATAAGCCATTTTGGACTTTAGGGAACCTCTACTAAAGCACAGCTTTGGTATTAAGGAAGGAAAATTAAGGGTTGCCAGTTTAAGATGACCGCCAAAAGGGATGGCAGGATCAAGATTATAAAACATCTTTTAAGAATGCACTTAAGAGGTAATACATCCAACAAAATGACCTTTGGAAAGTCTGGAAGAATTTCTGAGGGAAAACGGACATGATGTTTTTCTCATGGCTGTGAACAATCCAGGCTATGACAGGTGTGCTGATTATGAGACTAACCCAGCGTAAGCTACCCTGGGAACCGTCCTTGAAGGCCTGCCTGAGAGAAAAACAAAATTCCTTACTAAGTGATATCAAGATGCTAAAAGTATGAGAAAAGTGTAGGGGGAGCTGAACCTTCGTGTGCAGTGCGCGGGATTGCCAATTAACTTTTGAGTGATAGCGCGTGGACAGTAGCTTCTAACCAATTAGCGTGTTTGAGTAGCCGCATTTACGTTTGCAGTGTCTATATATATTTGCACATTGTTTACAATAAACGGAGCATGATTCCTAACCATATTGGTGTACAATCTGTGACTCCGGGCTCCGGTTCGCAGAAGGGTCCCTGCAACAGAAAAGTTTCTTATTCTCCTGTAATTTCTTTGTCAGTTGTTTTTTCCTGGTATGTCTTCGTGATGCTCCAAAGTGAAGCAGCTGACCCTCAAAGCTTGGGAGTCCATGTACTTTCCTCTTCTATTGCTTTCTCATTTTTTGGAAGAATTCAAACATACATTCTAGTCACCCACTGAAGAATGGATTCTGGTTTATCTAATAAATGATATAAATTGCTGTCTGTTCCATCTGGACAAAAGAAATGAAAAAAGACCTCAGATAAAAGCCTTTATTAAAGAGCCAAAGACATTTTGGATCTCATTTGGCCTTCTTGCCCGACTCATTTCTCCTCTCTTTATCTAAGGTGCTTTGCTGATACAGTTATTATCCCCTTCAGCTACTGTAAACATATTTCTTTCTACCTCCAGCCCTTTTAATTGTAAGCTCACTAAAATCCCGTAAGGCTATATACCCTAGGAACACCCTGCATGTTTCTCACTCTAAGGTGCATATTCTCTGAATGGCCCTTTTGCGCTGTCCCCTTCTTGCTCTCTTTATTTCCTTGCCTTCTCCTTTCTCCTCGTGTGCTTCCCTTCTTTTCCTTTATCAGGAAAGAACCTCTTTGTCCTCATTTTCTGAATGTTTTTTTACATTCATCAGGAAGCAAAAAAATCAGGGACATACACATTAAGACTTGGAATTGAATGCCACCTGTGAGCTGGGTTCAAGAATGTTGAGTATTTCAGAGAACGTCCATTTTGACATTGCAGCCTGCTTTTTGCATTGTATAAAATGGTTGACACAGAGTATTGCAATGATCGTATTGGCTGGTTTTAAATCAGTGGGTTCTTAAATGGCTCACTTAAATAACCCACCACTTCAATTACTTCTCTCTTTTTCTCTTCATTGGTAATCCCCTCACACACTCTTTGTTACTGTGTTGTTTCATCTTGTGTTTGTTTGTTCTAACTAATTTAGATATTAAGTCCTTGGTGACTAACAACGTGTCTATCTATGCAAAGCACACTTTAATAAATAAATTTAATAATAATTAATAATAAATATGCTAGCCGAAAGCTATGGCTGAGCTAGCAAGGACGACACTGACATTGATGTATTTGGTTTCAGGATCAGTGCTTGCTCTTCTCCTGCCATGGCCCCTTGGGAAGCGCTCTTAATGGCTCTGAGGTGGGTGGGTACCCTCTCACAGTCCTCCCCGTCGCTTTGCCTTGACCCTCACCACTTGCCAATTTGAAATCCAGCCTTTGGAGCTAGTGCTCTTCTAAAGGTGATCAAAAACTATGAGGAGAGCTTAGAATCTGTTTTGAGGGAGAGGGTCCTGCAAATCCCTGACATCCTCCAAAAATCACTATTCACCACTGGTGCCAGTTCCTTACAGACAGTCAAATTTTACATTTTTATTAATTCTTCTATGTGAGGCAAATTATTTTTTCTTCTCCATCTTTAATTTTTTTCTCCTCTCAGTTTCCTATGTGCGGAAGGCTTGAAAAGCAAATAAGCACTTTTGTGAAGCAGGCTCTGTAAACACTCTGGCAGAATCATTGAAACTGGCAGGAAAGAATTCATGTGGTGTGTGTTAACAATTGTCTGTGCTAGAACACTATTTAATCTGTTATTCCTGGTGGGCACTACCTTGTAGAAAAATAATATTATTACAGATATAGTCTTTCGGTTAATAATAAACCTCAGGAGTAGTCTGGAGAGAGAGGAGAAGTGAGTCCTTCCTCAGCAGAGGTGAACTGGGCAAAACATGCCCTTCATCTGTTTGCCTGAAGAATTATGACTTCTGATTGAAGCAAGTTAGTCGCAGTAGATATTGCCTTTTGATTTCATTATGGGAAGAAGGGATTACTTTGCATATACTTTCTCTGGTCCATGCATAGCTAGAACTGCAATAAACGTCTGGAAAAGAATAGATGAATAGTATGCAACAAAGGCAGAAGAATTACTGTAATTTCTGTGATTATTAATCCATCTGCACAAGAGAGTTTTTGTCAGAGATGGCTATGTCTCTAATGTGTCCACTGTGGTAGCAGTTTTACTGCCATCAGAATCATAAAGTGTTTACTGCCATGACTAACATTTGTCACTTGGGATTTGTTCTCTCAGTTCACCCCTGGGGAAGAGAAGTGAGTGCTGATGAGCTTTGTTTTTTGTAGGATCTTTAATTTTTTACAGAGGTATAAAATATGCATTGGAGGAAGTGGTGGGATGCTCTGTAAGAATCAGGAGCTGCACACTAGATCATGAGGCAGTTCTTTTGCAGGCAAATAACTATTCTTCTTGCTCTGTAAGGCTTCATTGTGACAGAACTATCTGAGGTCTAGGGAGTACTTTGAATATAAACACTGCAATCTTGAGCTTAATTCAATATTTTGTGGAGTCAGTGCAGAAAGTGATATAATTTGTTCAATGTAATCAGCTAGTAAGTGTCTCTGAAGGTCTGTTTGCTTCATGTTCAAATAAAATGCACTGTTACAATCCAGATGGGAGTTAATGATGGCATATATAACTAAGATGGACTTGCTTAGGATGGAGTCTTTTAACCACTCAGAGATAAAAGAATGCATTATCGATGGATATAGCTCCTTGGGAGCTTGGTGTGAATGAGAAATCCAAACCTAAGCTAAATACTGTGGGCGTGCAGTGTCAAAGGAAGGATACTGCACAGTGACTGCAAACTATTTGAAGCCTGCTGCAACGCCTCCAGCATAACCTCTGTGTCTCTCAAGTTCCAAGCTGTGCAGTCATTTTTCAAGTACAAACTGCTTTTGGCTCATGTAGTGATGCCAGCTCTCCAGCCTTTTTCTTAACAATAGCAAAGGTGGCCACCTTACGGTGTCCGTTGTGCTTCACAGTGATGTGTGACTCATTGCCAGTTTGGGGATGCAGCCAGTGGACTCAGCCGTTACTCGTGCAGCTGTGATATCAGCAAAGGTGGGGGATAATGAAGGCCACGCAGCACTGTGTGTCATTGCTGAATTTTCTGACGCCACCATTTCATGACTGCACGTAGGTGCTGACAAGGCCTTGAGAGAGCATTGTTTCTTGCAGAACTCTGCTTCTAAAAAGTCTATTGACAAACATTTTTCTTGTTAGTACTCGTTAGGTGCTTCTAACCCTGGAATAAGCAACTGTTTTAGCCTATTTCTCATGATGACTTTTACTTCCAGGCAGGTCAGCAATACCTGTGAGACTGTTTAACAGGTTACATTTGCAGCTTGCCCCAGGATCTCATACTCACCATAGTGAAGATCCTACAAGCTTTATATGAAACAGAGAACTGCTACATAATAGTCTTCTAATTTTTGTCTCTTTTAACATCTAAATACCAAGTAATTGTGAATGAGACTCATCTGCCCAAACATGGCTGTTGATAGGTAGTCTAATCACCTTCCTTCATTAATTAATGAAGAAAATCAGGCACTTCTGGGGTGCAACTTCTTTTATATCCAAGTAGATACGTCAAACATACAAGAATTGTTGAGACCTGGAGTTTTCAAAATTAGTGACCCAGTTAGGTCACTACAGCTACTTCAGGCCAGAGCACAGGCTGTTTAGGCTTAGAAGACAACAGACAACTCTTGATAGCTTTGCTTATTAAGAGGAATCTTGGTAATCAATATTCCCCATTTTTGCTGTATTTTACAGGAATTGTGTTTCTTGTCATCTTTGGGAGAGGGGAACCAGGTTTTCTTTCTTTCCAATTCAAATGTGACTTCCTTCCATACTTTTGAAATGCAGTTCTACCCAGGGGTCCCTTAGAATGAATGAGTTGAAACTGAAAGACGTGCATGACTCAAATGCGATGGGCTCAGTTCAGGCCTAACTGGATGCTATATTATGAGCAATACAGGAGGTCAGATTAAATGATTCAGTAGTTCCTTCTAGCCTTAAAATCTATTAAACAACCTGAACAAGTTCAATAAAAATATAATAGGGTTTTACAGAAATTACTCTAAATCCCCCAAGAATTAAACAATAGTAATTAATAGCCTTTATATGATGTTTTCACAATACATTTCTAGAGCAACAAATCCTACAGGGAGGGATATATTTCTCTTTAAATTGATGATGTGATGGGGGAAAAAAAGTCCTCATTTGAACAATCAGCCCTGGTACACCAAAAAGCTTGTTTCCTTGTGTGGATGCCTCACATGCATTTGCAAGGAAGAAGAACAGTAACTGAGAAATGAGAGGGGGATCTCATTTTAATGTGAATTTTCAAAGTATCGCTCTGTGTATCGTTTAGGCAACCCTTGTCTCTGACCGCTGCATACAAATGCATAAGCCAGTGTGTGTGGGCAGTGTGAGTCATCCAATTTTCCTACTATATAATAATAGAAAAACAAATGGTGGTGAAGACAGCATTTAGGTCTAGAGAAGGAAGCTGTGATAATGCCATGAATCCTTGCACTCAGGGATCAACAGTGATGGCATACAAAGCAGACACATGACAGGCAGCTTCTTGCTTAACCGATGTCGATCTGAGCCACAGACACTTTTATCCAATTTTATTTTTATCTCACAGCTCTTGTATCCTGACTAGAGCCTTTAAGAAAATGAGCGGTGCTTTAATACATGTTAACTCAAGCCTATAGGAATTAAACACATTTGAAAACAAGTTAATTCATCCTGGTTAATATAAGATATTTCTGGCCTTTCTTCCTTCCTCTTATTCCCCTCAGTTATATCTGGTTTACATTTTAATGTAACATATTTTACTTTAGAGGCAATAGTTTCAATTCATGCTAGTGAAAAAGAATAGAAATCCAGAACTGCTGGAATACCATGTGCCTTCTGGGGATCCCTGTAGCCAAATGTGTCTGGAGAACTTCCTTTCATGGGATATAGCTTCTGCACCATCCCTAGTATAAGAAACATGATTAACTGTTCCATTCTGTAGTTAGATAGGCACTCTGCACACACAAACAAGTTTGTCGTGACAGAAAAAAATACTTCTTTTTACTTTTATTAGCATTATTGCACAAAAACTGGAATAATAATTGTTTTTACAAATTTTATTATGGTGAGATGTGGATATTTAAAGAAGATCAAGTGTGAAAAGAGAAGATGATTTCAATAATTTTAAATAATCAGACCATTACATTCAGGTTTACAGTCTGGTTGAAAATAGTGTGATGGTCCAAATTAAGAGAATTGAGAATGATGACTGTCAGAAAGGGAGTATTAAATAGATGGGGGAAGAGTTGAGCCTCTAATTCCATTACAGTATGCATAGGAAAACAGCAAATTCAGTGGCACATAAAACACTGACATGTTGATTCTAGAGGAACTTGGTGAGGCTATTCACGAGTAGAATATTAATTCTGATGGCAGAAATTCTGTAAAATTGTCTCATGAAAGAGTTTCTGAACTGCTCAAGATGTAGAAAGAAATTTTGGGTCTGAAGTGTTTAAGGTGGGTATAACATACTGAACTATGAAGACTCTAAATGCTAGCAAAATGGAAGTACCTTTTAGTAATGGACCGATGGTGATGCTTAGTGATGCAAAGAGAAATGTGGAAGTGCTGATAATTATATTCTTGCATAATTTTTTCCTCTGTGTAAAAGAGACTGTATGTGAGTATGCCACAGTGATATGCCCACAGTCTCTTTCACAGGCACCCCCTTGTCGTGGGGAAAGA
>NW_010430864.1:23584-28847 GCF_000710305.1 Buceros rhinoceros silvestris
GGTGAACTCGCCACCAGCTGCCGCAAGCGAAGAGCCCCAAAGAGGAGTTATAAGGACTCCCTGAAACAATACCTCAGCCTAGGCCATATTGACCACCATCAGTGGTCCACCCTGGCCTCCAATCGGGAGATTTGGGGACATGCCATACATAACGCTGCTGCCTCCTTTGAGAGCACACGTAGAATCAGTCTCGAGGAGAAAAGACAATGCAGAAAGAACCGTGCCTCGACTGTACCACCCAAGGAGACCTTCCACTGTGCTCTTTGCAACCAGACTTGCCTATCCCTCATTGGCCTTTTCAGCCATCAGCGCGCTTGCAGTAAGCGTGGGTAAAGCCCTTCCCAAATCTTCGTCCGCGAAGCCAAGCCATGATGATGATGATGTCCACAGTTCTTTCCCAGCACTGCTGGGGTTGGAATACTATAAATATTCCTGTGAGATTTTGGTCCAAAAGGGAGCACAAATTATGGGAGGGCTGAAGACTGTTTAATGTTGCTGAAGCAATAAGATACAAATTAATAAAGAAAGCAGCAGCAACAAAATGCTGCCGGTCACAATTTGTGATATAAAATTAAAGTAGACAGCCCAAAGGAGCTAGTGACAATAAGTAAATAACATTTACAAATATGCTGAAGGGAAAAAAAAAAGGCAAAAGCCAGAGAAGCAGAGTAGCAGTCAGTCTCTTGATAGATGACAAGGGTAATAAAAATGAGAGGAATGAGGCTTTGCACAATTCTCTTATCTTTCTGCCCCTGTACTCACTCATGCATCCTAAGCTGGAAATGGGATCTTCTCATGTCTAATGGGAAGAGACATAGAGTATAAGGGAAATAAGAAGAGCAGACATATTCCAGTGCCTTCATTGCTGCTTGTGTGAGCTTCACCATACCGGGAACAAAAATCTTCAATCCTGTTACAAAGCTCAACTCAAACATCTGGCAAGGCTCACAACACTGCAGCCAAATCCAGCCTTTCCTGCTTGGTCTTCACATCTGGCCGCTCCATCTTGCCACAGCTCCTCCATCCTGGTATAGATAAACCCATCACAACCCTGTGTGGGATCTCCAGGAGTAGCCAGGCAGCAGCTCTGGTGCTTCCTTCTGTCTCTCCTCTAGTTTCTTAATAAAGGGTGTACCTGCCTTTCTCCTTCACTGCCAGCAGTGAGGTGTGCCCCCTTTACTCCTGGTTATCTCAAACTCTTCCTCTCTGCTAGAGATCTGCATCTCGAAAAAAAGCGTGTGTCGCTTGAGTGACTTCTTTCCACTTCCTAGATCCCCTCCTAGTGTAGACAAGACATTTGCAGGGGAACAAACTACCAAGCCAATGGTCCAGTCCCTTTATTTCCCTACTCTCTGATCTCTCTGGGTGCCTTTACATAAGCCACCTATTAAGGCAGGCTCTGCCAGGATTCCCATCACAGCATTGCCACAAAGCCTCCTTCACCAGTCTGTCTTCACCTGCAACTTTCCCAGCAGATGTCTGTTTCTGCTTTTTCAGAAAAACTTGCATACTTCTCAGCTCTGGTACTCTTGTCTCCTTCTTGCTCCCCTCCTCGCTGTCCTTTTTTCCCCTCAATTTTCCCAGCAGCAGAACAGAACAGAACAGGACAGAACAGAAGTCACTAGAGTAACAAACATTACATGGTTATGGATTATGGGGCTCTATTTAGCAATGAAATATTTGCTTTCCTCCAAGCAGCAGAATACAAGTAAACTTGAGGTTTTACCTTGATTGGGAGTTTAATGGCTGGAGCAAGGAGCCACATCAGTGTGGAGAGGAAACTGGAAATATTTATGGAAGGAAGATAATAAGAACTTGACAAATAGGGGAATTATCCTATAGAGGATTCCTGTGTTCCTCAGACTGTTTTCCTCAGAGCCAGATCAGTGCTGGCCTCCAGGGCTGTTCAAAGGAGGTCTGCAAGCACTGAGAGACTGTGACAAATGCAGCCAGAAATGTGCTGGCAGCTGAGATCTCCTTGGGCCTGTAAGCTGCTTCTAGCGGAAGAAGAGTGGGATGGATGGGCAAAGGAAATAATTTTGGGGGAAACTCCAGGTGAAGAAGGTGCCGGGGCTGGCTGCACATTGAATGCTGGCGCTGTGTACAGATGGAGCCCAGGGAGGCTCTCACTCCACGGAAGGGGGTCATCCAGCATGTGGACTTGCTGGGCTGGCTCAGGTAGGGCTGGGTCCCCTGGGCTGTGAGGAGAGAGCAGGTCAGATAGCCCAGTGAACCCGAGTTGCTGCCCACAGGGACCAGGAGCCTTTGAAGGTGCACAGAGCTGCCCACAGCCCAGCCAGCCTTAGCAGACACAGGGGAGAGGAGTCTTTCCCCACTAGCACATTGCATACACCATTTATCCCTCTCTAGCTGGCATTAAATAGCCTAGCTTGGCTACGCTGCTTTTGCTAACATAGCAGATTTATTCAGAGCAGATTGCCAGCATTGTGGGCTGGGTTAGCTTTAGGAGCCTGCTCAGACAGGGAAATGTAGGAGATCAGTGAGTGCCCCCAGCAGCTGGTGGTTTGTATCTGCTTGGGCTGATGCTCTGTGGCCTCCGTCATCTTAACTCACACAAAGCTTGGAGTAATCAGCAAGTAAAACCTGTAACATGCTGAAGTAGATTAACTAATGCAAAGTGCTTTTGCATCCCTGATGCAGTTATGCGTTATTGCTTGTTCTCCATTTAAATAACTACATTAATTTTTTCCCCACTAACATGCAATACCTACAACTGCTTGTATTAAAGCTCTGGTTTGATCATGCATTCGTGTTCCCTGATCATGCGTTCAGAATATATATCACATATGCATTGCTTCTGTCTATAGAAAAAACTAAATGCAGAGAAAGGATTGTAGTGAAGTGCAGTGAAGAATTCCATGAAGTGAAATTCCCACAGCAAGGTTGCTGTGCAGGACCGAGAGCACAGACTTAACACGAAAACCATTCCAGAATAAAAACATGTCATATGTATTATGCAATATGATAAAGCTAATACCTCTCTTGGAATCTCAAGTTTTGGATCTCGTGATTTCTCTGTGTTTAACATTTTCAGAATCTGTGTTGTGATAGCAATCTTTTCTATTAACTTGACATCTGTTTGCAAAGCCAAGGTACTGCTTTTGTTTTATTTGTTTGCGTTTTATTTACAGCATTCCCGCTTTACCAGAGGTGTGTTAAATTATTAACAGGTTATGTCTATGTTCACAGAAAAGCTAAACTGAATCCAGTACAGTGTGGGCTTATTAAAAGACTAGCTAACAGGTTCACTTTGCCTGCAAAACTGTGGTCTGAAATACTCTTTTTCCAATAAAAGATATTTATTTATTTTGCTTTCAAGCACTTATGGTGAATGCTTGTCAGGGTTTTTTTCTTTTTTTCTCCACAGAAATGCTCTGTATTTTTGCAGGAGTAAACCTGCATGTTTAATTGGTTATTTTAACACCTTTAGTGCAATATCTCCATGCTTTAATAGGGCTGTAATTTTTAAACGTAAGTCAGTTATTTTCTATGGCACGAACATTGGCAGACTTCTCAAGTATCTTGCTTCACACTGGTGTCTCTGATTTCAATTAAAATCTCTTTTTGTCCCTCTTTAGTCCCTGCTGATGTCTTTTATTAACCAGAAGGATTTCTAGAGCTGAAACACTTATCAGGTCAGAAAGGGGCATGTTACAAAAATGTGGTTCTATCAGAACTTAAAGTAACCATCAGGATAAAGAAAAGCCTGTGGTGTTGCACTAGGTTGCATCAAGATAAGTATGCCGTAAGTTAACTAATTCTTAGTACTTTTTCTGCTATGATGAGATGAAGCCTTAGGCAGAAGCAGTTATCCTCTAAAGGATGTCAACTCTGTGCAGTATCCTGCTTACCTAGCACTTGGCTGAGCCTTCATGTCAGCAGTTTGGGTCTCATAGATGGTGACAAGGAGGTCATCTATCTGCTTTCCAGATGTGTTTGGGGGAAACTCAGTTGAACGCTTGCCCTCTTTCCGTCCTAGCTGGTAGAAGAGGATGTGAAGGATTGAGGCAGAAATGGCTGTGTGGATGGCTGTAAAACACCTTGCTGTGCTTGTGCTGAATGCATGAAGCCAAATCTTGCATTGGTGTCACCAGGTGTTGTGCCGTGGGTTGTCAAGTGAAGCTCTGTTCACTGATGCTGGTTGGGACCTGGGTCTTTGAGTTGTGCCTCTGTAGATACTAGAGTTTCATTGGTTTAATCAGAACAACTCAGGTAGCTTTGCACAGCTTTGTATGAGTAAAGTGAGCAAAATTGGACCAATTATGAAAAGAAAAATCAAGAATTATGTCCTAAAATGCAGTGCGACTGAAAAAGGCTAGGGTTCATGATAGGCTTAGCCACTGAACAGGGAACTCATTGAGAAGGGCTAAGAACAGAGGACAAACACGGTGTTTAGATGTGTAAGTATGAACAGGGAACTGGTGCTCACATTGCTCAATACTGGAAATATATTTACTGGAATAATAATGAATCAGGCCAGAATATTTTCAAGACACACACTGAAAACCAGGGAAATGTTACTGCCCTCATCACAAATCTTTCACCAACATTTAGCAAAGATAGTTTCAAGTCAATAAATATGCCATAAATTTAGAAATGTAAGAAGCTTGGTGTGTTTTGATTCTCCAAGAGGAGATTAAGAGGTGAACTGATTATGATTTACACTTACATGAGGAAGATACTTGTGGAGATAGTCTTTAATGCAGTGGAAAAGCCATAATGGGATCCAATAGTCAGAAAATAAGATGGGCAAATAAGATGTGTGTTTTTAGTATCGAGGGTGATTAATCCACAAAATTATTTAACTTGGAATATGATGGCTTTTCAATTGCCTGATGTCTTGAAATCAATAGTGGGTATTTTTCTCAGAGATGGGCTATAGCTCACTGAAACATTATAGACTTGATGCAGGAGTCAGTTGTTAAAGTTCTGTGGGGAAAGGAAAGGTCAGGCTAACTGATCATATATCATATCATATCATGTAATATCATGTAATATCATCATATCAATCTACCCTTGTGATTTATGAATCAATTTTAGTCAGCTCTATATTTTGATTCCTGTTTTTATCTGACCCAGTTTTGGGTATAGAAACTTCATGCACAATAGTCTGTAAAATCACGGGGTGGCTCAGCAACTTTTCTTGGGAAAATTTGTGAACTGCTGATTTTTCTGCTTTTCCAAAGAAGTGAATGTCAACTGTAAAGCAAAGGGACCTTGAAACTTTTAGTAATCCTTCCTG
>NW_010430864.1:28961-30116 GCF_000710305.1 Buceros rhinoceros silvestris
TTACCAAGTGGTCGGCTGGCATGTGATATCTTGTAGCTGGGTTCAGGGTCCACCGCCTCTCTGTCTATATAGCAACGAAAAGAAGACATTTTTGCTCAGCCTGGACCCCTGTGAGAGTAGTTCTGGCTGAGCAGAATATGCAAGAGGATTTGCATTTCTTCTCAGTTTAACACTTACTCATTTTAAAGTGTGTCCTCTTTCAAACAATACTATAAGGGAGGATTGGAAATAGAAAAGATCAATCTTAAAGGGTTTTTTCTTTGTATCCACTTAAACCAAGAACATAAGTGAGGATTAAGCTATCCAAACAAACAGAAGGCTGATTTTCCATAAGTTGAGTCGAGAATCAAAGCAAAATGAAAATACCTCCTTTATAAAAGTGTGTCATTACATTGCTGGTGCTATTGAAAACACGTATTTTATTCAAAAGGCTAGTTATAAAACCTTCATGGGAGTGAAGACGTGTCTGAGAAACAGTCCCCATAAGCCATAATTGGAGAATCATAAATGTAACAATTATTTTTCTGCTCCTGGAGCCTGCACAATTTCTTTCTCTCATCAAGGATTAAAGTAATGAAAAAATTACAATCATGTAGTGAGAGCATGGTTCATACTTTAATTCAAAGTTTGTGGGCTAATCCTGGCAGTGGTGTAACTCCAGTGAAGTTTATCAAAGTTATGCCACAAAGGGATTAGATGCTTTTTGTCTCCTCATGTCTCTACTTTCCACTCTGCTAAGATACCTTTATGTAATTAGTCAGGATTTTCAACCATGTGTGACATATCAACTATAATATTGTTTTTATCCCTTCAACCTACAACTTAGTGTTTATTTTGCTTCAGTAATATCTTTGTCAATTGGCAACAAACTGTGGTGAATATGATAAGTTTCTATTTAGGTGGCAAGTGTGTGATGAATGTAAGTTGTATTGAGCGAAAAGGAGGCAGAAGGATGTTGGGGGCCCATTGTGTTTGTAACGGACACTCCGTGCTCAGGACCCGAGCTTGCACAAGTGCAAGATCAATGTTCACACAGCCTGGGGAGGAGTGAGAGTGAGGATTGATGGCGTTTTGTTGAACAGAGGGAACGATCTCTGGGAGCAGTCAGCTGGTGGTGGCCACCACAGTCTGGCACTGTCTCGGCAGACTGCAGCC
>NW_010430864.1:30201-30584 GCF_000710305.1 Buceros rhinoceros silvestris
ACGAGCGGAACGATCTGTGGGAGCAGCCAGCTGGTGGTGGCCACCACATTCTGGCCCTGTCTCGGCAGACTGCAGCCTCAGCCTCTGGCACTCACCAGCAGGGTTGGGGTTCCTGTCACTGGAGAGCCAGGAGGTCACTGGGGATCTGCATCAGAGGCCTATGTTAGTGTCTCAGAGCACTGTGACTGCACCAGAACTGGAAGAGTGGGACATCCTTGAGCTGGCGATCCATCTCCTGGCCCTGATCTTCGGGCCAGGGTTCAGCTTGTGATGTACCGTGTGGTTGGGCAGCTGGCTTGTGGTAAGTAACCACTGCAGAGCACCACACTGCACCGTAGTGTGACGTGGGGTAGGGGGGCGGTGGGGCATGGCAGGGAGTGGGG
>NW_010430865.1:0-5696 GCF_000710305.1 Buceros rhinoceros silvestris
GTGGGTACCTCGGACCCTCAACCCATAACAGGAGTCTATTCCGCACATCAGTAGGACACCAATCTTTTTATATCTACACCCCAGAAGAATGAATTTTAATTACCTGTCTGGTCCTGTCACTGATGCGATAGATGCAGTTACAGTCAAAGATCAGGTCTCGCTGTTTCCGATCAGGGTCACTCTGTCTGTCCAGGGCTTTCACACTACATGTGTAAAGCAGAGGAGAGAACCTGCTGCTCCTCTGACTGCTTTTACCACTGCTGGCAGTTCTCCCCATCCCTCTCCCAGGGGATTGTGGGAAGGGTGGTGGGCGGGGCCTGGGGTACATGAGACACACCCTGCAGCTAGGCAGCCCATCAGTCTTCTTGGGCTTCTTGGGAGTCAGAGCTCTGCAGTTCCTTCGATCAACAGGAGCTCTTGAGCTGGCTTGGATCTCTGGGCAGGTGAGTTTGGCAAAGCAGAGAGAGTCTCAGGATGGCATCTGGTAGTGAGACAGTTTTTGTTGAGAAACAGCCTCCTAATTCTTTTGAGCATTTCCACACTGTTATTCAAATTATTAGTACCTCTAAATTCTGCACATGAAGGTAAAGAAAAATGTATTTTAAAAAAGTGTTAAAATACTGAAATATCCCACATCGTTAATATTATTCTGCCTGATGGATTCTTAGCTTCTCTTTCATAAAGTTTTAAATATTAAATTTAATTTTGGTTTGTTAGTCTGAGACTACTTTAGCCATTGATTAAAACAAAACAGGGAAAAAACTTTCCACCTGGAGTTTCCAAATTTAGTACCTAATGAATAGGTCTGGTTTTGAAAACTGAATTTGAAAATTGAACCTACGATTATTGCTGTTCTTTCTATTTGGCTCTTTGTAAAACTAAGGTCAGAAGACATTTAAAAGGGTACACTAAAGCCCCTTTTTGAATGTCTTCTTCTGTCAGCATGCTTTCCTCTGCTATAATCTTGAGAAGAAAACCCAACAGAATTCCTGTTGGCCTGCCCTAATCTCTGTTAAAGAATGTACTGAAGAGTTTTGGGTAATCAGAGAAGACGAGGATTAGCAAGGGGAATTAGCCATATACCTCATAAGATGTAGAGATGGTAGATGACTTTTCTGTTCTGCTGCACTGGCTTTTCAGAATGTCAGTTCTGTTGTTGGCACAGACCAATAATGTAATCAGAAACAGAGTTTTTGAAAATTTTGAGTATCACTTATTTCAGCTTTGGTCATCAACAGGTGTACTTATATAATAAAAATGTTACTGATTTTTGTATTTTTGTATAAGCATTGTTTTGTGTGATTTTTGTTTATACATTTAGAAATGAAAATACTGCAAAATTGTAAGCATAACTTTTAATTCTCAAATGCCTAATTAGAAAAATACACATTCTAAACCCCTGAATCAGCTCTATAATAAAAAAAAATCTATGGACATCAATATCTACTTGTGCAGAATATGCAATGTATGTTGTCCGGAGTGATTAAAATCCATTTTTAAGTTGCTTTAGAAATTATGAAAAATTGCATAAATTTATAAGCTATGTCTATTTTTTTAGCAAAACCTTTTATTTAAAACCTTAATTTTAGTGTCAATGGCAAATAGTATTGAAAGGACTGTAAAACATCAGAAAAATGTAATGATGAGAAGGTTTATGTATGAGAAAACCAAATTATAACACATTAAAAAATTCCAAAACAGTCCTTAGCAACTTGTTCTTGCATAGACTCTGCGTATAATATTTGCTTGTACAAATTCCAGTGTTTTTACTTCACAGTTTGAGGTCATTAATCTTTTATAACTATCACCCAGGCATAAAGTAAGGTAAAAAAAAGGGATTTTAATAAATAGCTTAAACAAAATGCTGCTGGAAATGTTGTGATTCGTTCTACTGATTTCAACAGCTTTTGGACAAGACCTTAACCAATACTTTACTTAACCAATACATTAAATGTAAAGATGTGTCTAGTTTTGTTCTTTGGGAATTAGAAAAATTAAATCAAAATAGTTCTAGTCCAAAATACATAATGACCCTTCTATTTGACTTCAGCAAGTTCAATTGAATCACTTTTACCTCAGTTAAGTCTACTAAGTCTTTTGCTACCAAGTTTATTGCAGGGAAAATCATCTCAGTTCATGTTCTCTAACTCAAACTGGGACATATACATTTTTTTCTTCTGTCTATTATGATATAATGAGCCAGCCCCTTGCCCCCTCCATGCTTTGTGAATGCACCCTCATCTATCTGTGCATACAAGGTGGCATCATAAACACCAGAAGTGAAGACGTTATTGAAAAGAGAGTTCCTACTCACGCCTCCCATGTCTCTGAATACTAGACTCAGCTACTTCGTGTACTAGTTCAGGGGTATGGAGGGCTTTGATTTAGGTTCAGACTGCCAGGGCCTAGCGAGCTTGGATGGTGACAGCGAAGTCCTCGGGTCGTAGGTTTGTTTAGAGTATTCCAAGCCATGATGATGAAGGTTCAGGCTACATCAAGAATTGAACAAAGTGACACATGTTCTACAAAACGCCGAATGCTTTTTCCGCAAGTAGTATTGATTATTTTAGCAAGTTCATTTGCCCTGGAAGTAAACAGTCAATGCAGGTTAAATAGAAAGTTTAAATTAAAGTGTAAATAGATTTCGGCATCATGAAGAATAGAGTCAGATTGTGTCCGTAGCAGTTTCTGAGAAGCAAACAGTTTACAAATATATGGAAATGAAGTAGGTATTGAAGAAAGAGTAAAGACTGACCTGATATCAAAATGAAAAATAAAAATGAAAAATGTTCTTTTCTATATGTCCTTTGACCTGCTTTATGCAAAAATAGTATAAAAAAAAAAGTATAAAATCTTTTCTTGACATGAAAATTTTGTCATTAAATTTATGTAAATATTTTTCTACAATATGAGTCAAAGCTGCTCATATCAATTTGAGAAATATAAAGGTTTTTTCTTGAATACTTACAATAATAAATTATACAATATTTGCATGTATTTCTAATATAGATAATAGTTTTATTTTAGGAAGCCTGAAAAGATTTAGTTGAAATTGTTGGTTTCTATTACAGAACTATTTAAGTACCATTTATAAAAATTAAAAATGTCAAGTGATTTTGGAGGGAGAAATTTGCACCTTCAGATAAATTGTAGTATGGTATACAGTTCTAGCAATTTATGTTTACTCCATTGTTGAAGAGGTGTTAGAGTAGTATACTGAATTCTATGCTACTGGTGCATTTTTATATACCTAAGAATTTCATAAACAGTATTTCATCAATCTTTAAATCTTAAAATATGCACTTTCCGGAGGAAACTTCATTATTTCCACCCATAAATGCTGCCTTGATTCCAAACGTGAGATATGAAAAGCTACAAAACCAGACTAAGATTGCTTTTTGGGATGCTTTTTTTGCATCAAAATACATCAATTTTGAGTTTAGGAATGTATGAGTGCTTCACTGTGAATTCTGTTCTTCAAATAGCATTAAGCCAACTAATATTTAGATCACAGAACCATAGAAGACTGTAGTTCGAAATCATGAATCCTGATTTCCAGGTATATAAATGCAGCTGTGTTCTAACCCATGGCAGAAGATGGCATCATTTCTTCTCCATGGGTGTTCATCTGCCCCTCCGTGGACAACGACACACAGGTCAGGTCCAGGCAGGACTCATCACCGGCTTTGTGGGTGGCTTTCCATCCCACAGCGCTGGATCCCTCTCAGTGTGGGGGCGGGGTTGCTTTGCATACCTCTTTTGCACCCTGTTAAGGCAAATGGGAAAGTGTTCGTGAAAGGAAATTCTTCTACTGCCAAGTGGAGGCAAGCGGCGTTTTGTCTCTCTGTGTTAGAAATCTATCTCTCAGGTCCTTGTTCTGAAAACAAAAATGTGTGTGCCGGGGCCTGTCGGAAAACTTCCCTTTTTATGAGCTTATTCGCGGAGGCATCTTGAATATCTCCTCTCCCAATCATGGAGTGAAGAGGGTTGTGGCTTCTCTTCCTGAAAGTTGTGAGAAAACTTTCTCGTACTTCTGGGGGAAGGAGAAGGGGGAAAACAAAGGTTCACCCCCCGCCAGTGCCATCTTAACCCATCACAGAAACAAGAACACATATTCCAATCCTTTGAATAGTTAGTTTCCACTAACTATTCACAATGAATCTAGGAATAAGCACAGGTAATCCAAAATATAGTGTCGTTCTCTACATGTAGGTGCCTCTCTAAAAACTCAGTAATAAAAACTTCCAGTAATGAAGCTATTATGTAACAAAAGCCTAGTAGATGTTCACTCTGGAGAGGACTTTGAGAAACTGCTCAGTCTTACTTAATTCTTCTCCATCTGAATGCAGACAATATTTTGATATTCACAGCAGTCCATTTAAGTAAGATACTTATATGTATTCTTCCAGACTGTCTGGGTTTTTTTCACATCCTTGTATTTCTCTGCACACTTCTTGCTTGATGAAATCAGAGTAAAAGAGCTGTTTGTTATTTGTTTAAAGACAGTACAGAAAGCCTTTGGTGGACAAGGGAACATGGGAATTCCAGGGCTATAAGCAGAGACCCTAGTCAGCCCTAAGAATTTAAGAAAATCAACATCTATATGTACCTAATCTAGGCACATGAAGTACATCTTTGCTTTAGACAACTAATATTGGGTCTGAAATGTTTAAAATAAAATACATTAAAATTTTCATGGATAAGGTATATTATTTAATCTATTTTAAATTTTTATAGTACTTTATATTCTATTCAAATTATGCCTTGAGAAGAGATGGTCAATATCAAGCTGTGATGCTCACGGTGATTTTCCATTCTGTCTCTTTCTTCTTTCTTTCTATTTTTTTTTCTCACAAGTCTTTGTCATTGGTCTCAAAACTTTACTTTTCTATTAATTGTTTTGCAATACAGCAAATAAATACTGGGGGGGAAAAGATATTATTGACTCATTTCCTTTAGTTAACTTCTGTTAAATCTGATGATGTTAAGTGCTATGAGACTATGAACATCAGCACTTTCCGAATCTTAGCATGCAATTAACCTTCCCAAAAAACTAGAATAAATGCAAACATTTCCCCTCTGTCAATCATTTCAGTAATCATAAAGATCTCAGTTGAAGCTCTATGGATCCCTGATGCCTTGAGGAAGTTCATGATGTAACATGGATCTAATTTCCATAAAATATTTACCCAGAACATTGTCAGTTCAAAAGGCTATCTATTACCTAAAAGAGAACTTAGAACATCAGCATATGTTTTTAGCTATACGTTTCATAACTCAAAGGAAACATTAATTAATTTAACAGAAGAGCTAGTTTTACAATGCTATCTTCAATCCTAGTAAGAGTGTTTGTACCAGTGACATCTCACTTACTGAACCTGTGCTTGTTGAGTGAAGGTGCCCAGTTCATTGGTGTCTTGTGCCATTTGTTATGTCCCAGGATATCACATTCAGCTTCCAGACACTGGTCCAAAATAAGCATAGGTGTCTCAGATTCTGTGCCATATCTGTCAATGTCACATGTACACCCTTTGGCACCAAATGCCTATGCTTGTGTCACTAAATTTCTTTACCTTAAACAATACAGTCAGTGTAGTCTGCAGAGGTGTTCAGCTGGAATTCACATATGTGTGAGGTTGTGCCAGAAATCCAGAAGCCAAGCAGCTCAGTAAAGTGTATTAAGATCTTGGACCAAC